>NC_134484.1:87663264-87763264 GCF_040206685.1 Ascaphus truei
CTTCCCCAAAAAGGAGGCAGATGCCAATTACCTATAAATAAACATAGTAAAGCACAACAACAAAAACATAATTAATGTGTATATATATATATATATAATATGATAAGGTAAGCATGCATATAAGGAATACCTACTGTAAATAAAATCAGTATAAACCAAGCAATTCTAGTAATATTGTACATGGCAATAAACACTAATGATAAATCATATATAAGCAAGCTGGAAACGAATCAGGTGTAGATCAGCACAAATACGGAGTGGAGAACCATACTAGTAAGAGGGCCACGTTAGAGGTGAAGGAGACTCACCCCTCACATAAAGGATGGATCACCCTGCATCAGCATCAGGACGCAGAGCCCAACAGTATAATCACATACCTCAGAGTGTAGAGCAATAGAGTAGGACAAGCACCAGACCGGATCGGAGATAATATGGAGATCATTATAAACGCACATTTACCATACAGAGGGCAAGTACCTGGGCAAAGGCTGACTACAGATAGCAGCCCATATTGAAATCCTTGTTCATGCCCAACGGAGTCATGGTACAGAGAGTGCGAATCTATCTAGATTCCTTCTGAAACAATGATTTCTGTAGATTTCCACCACGTCGGCCAATTCTCATCCCGTCGATAATCTGGTACCTCAATTGACTCACGTTGTGCAAGCCTGTGTGAAATGATGTGCTACCGGAGCATCCGGGTCACATCTGCATATGGCCGCTTTGTGCTGTCCAATCCTATCCTTTATTTTCTGGGTGGTCTCCCCCACATAACCCATACCACATGGACATTTAATAAGGTATACCACGTCTTTCGACAAACACGTATAGTATTCTTTGATCGCATAGGATCATCAAGGGATGTTTGAATGTAGGACCTTCTATAATACTGTTGCATTGATTGCAACTGTAACACCTATAACAGCCAACTTTGGGGGTACCAAGGAAGGTTTGTCTGACACTTTTGCCACCAATGTCAGCCCTGACCAATCGGTCATGAAGGTTCTTCCCTCTCTTATAGGAGAATAGAGGTGGATCTTTAATGACATGAGCTATGAGAGGATCACTCTGAAACAATGACCAATGACGCTGAGTAATATTTCTGATATATCCACTGTTAGTGTTAAAGGTGGATATAAAAGGCACCGAGAACTTCTTTTTCTCAATACCCGTGGGTCCCGTAGGAGCCCACTCTACCGCCTTCTGACGTTGTTTAGACAGCAGATCCCTGGGATACCCTCTCAAATAGAATTTCGATTCTATTCTGTCCATACCATCAATAACTTTGGATGGGGTACTAATGATACATTTGGCATCTTGTCCTACTCTATTGCTTGTCCTACTCTATTGCTCTACACTCTGAGGTATGTGATTATACGGTTGGGCTCTGCGTCCTGGTGCTGATGCAGGGTGATCCATCCTTTATGTGCGGGGTGAGTCTCCTTCACCTCTAACGTGGCCCTCTTAGTAGTATTGTTCTCCACTCCTTATTTGTGCTGATCTACACCTGATTCGTTTCCAGCTCGCTTATATATGATTTATCATTAGTGTTTATTGCCATGTACAATATTACTAGAATTGCTTGGTTTATAATGATTTTATTTAGGTACTCCTTATATGCATGCTTACCTTATCATATTATATATATACACATTAATTATGTTCTTGTTGTGCTTTACTATGTTTATTTAAAGGTAATTGGCATCTGCCTCCTTTTGGGGGGAGTAATAGTGACCCTCCCCTGGTGCTGTCTGTGTGACCTGCCCCTTGCAGCCTGCCTTCAGTGTTGACATTACTCTGACACTGATTTACATATGCAGTCCTGGACTTGGAGAAGATCTATTACCCATTTGGAGCTCTATGCAGACACTACTGCACTGTGTTGCGTCTCTCCAGCCTACTGCGCATGCGCAGGACTCTCCATTTTGTTTGTATTGACTTTTTCGTGTTGGCACGCAGTGCGCATGCGCGCACACACCGGAACGATTTTCGGAATCCTCCTGCAGAAAGGATGACATCACGGGTCATGTAGCAGATCCCACAGCTGGTTTCCATGTCGGGATTGCACCTGCAACGCTGACAGATGACGTCATCTCCCCCTTAATACCAATGTGGCTGACACAGCTTCACACAGACGCGCCCAGCTTCTGACAGGAGCAGGATTGCTGAGTTTCACTAGACTGCCTGTGGTTTGCAATTTTGCCTCACATCATTTATCCTGCTCCTTCTGATTTTGCTATATACTCACCATTTTGGTTGTTCACTAATACCCTATTGAACTGTTTTTGTGGGGATTATTCAGTCTCTCTGTGGGACTTGACGTTTTTATTGTGGGTCTGGGGGTAGGGAAGTACCCCTCTGTGCCATTGGAGAGAGGGGTAATGCACCTGACGAAGGGGTGTTCCCCGAAACGTTGCCCCCCTGCTGCTTCCCCATTGTTTGTACCCACCTATGTGTTGTCTGGACCCTAGTGTTATTGTACCCCATTCACCGCCCTCTCACCCCTCCATTATTCCTTCTGGTTTTACCTGTTATATGTCTTATTATTGCATGTTATCAATTTTTGATGTCGGGGATGTGGTTCTAATATTGGTGGTTTGTGTTACCTATTAAATGTCATTTCATTTCTTCTTGGCATTATCCCTTTCATTTGTTCTATTATTTATAGACAATGTGTGCTGGGGTTTGTGTTATTTTTTTATTGATTAGTTTGTGTTGTAGTGGGGGTGTACACCTTTAAAATTAAACTTCAACATGAGCAATTAATTATATTCCTAATTTAGAAACACTTGCAAGTTCCTAGATAATAATTTTGTATATATACAATAAACCGACATTCAAATTATTCAATGCACATAAAACTTTCACATGGTTAGGATTCACTCAGATTAAACAAGCACACAGGGATTACTCAATCAATCAACCTTTTTACCATATTTATAAAATCTAATAAAACATTCTGGGGAAAAAACTAATTTTCCTACCTTGAATTTACACATAAAACATATTTTCCACTGAGATTTACAATACTTGAGAAAACCTGAGATTCTCAATACCGATGGGCAAGACCCATCTGACTTTAGACAAAAATAATCTCCTAAAAATATATATATTTTTTAAACATGATAGACTATAACCTTGGTTTCTCTGGTTCCCTTCTTAGGGGCTGCACTGCAATTACTGGCAAAATGTCCTGTCTCTTTACACTTATAACATTTTCTGCCCTTTATTTTCCTTTGCTTTCTTAGCTTCCCTGCTCTTTTTTTTTAAGCCCGTTCGTTGGTTGACGGACCTGCATATGAGTGTCAGTATCTAATTCTGATTCACCCTCTGACTTTTCCCTGTCCCGTGAACGGTCCCTGACAGGGATTGATTCCTGCCTAGAATCCGTCTCTTCCCCCTCCGTACCGATCTGCCTGGCAGGCATATCAATAGGGAGTGGTCTAGGGAGCCTATGTGTTGGTGCCGGGACATTATTACTAACCCAGCTGTGTGTGGGTGGTGTGGAGGGTTGGTGAGGTTGACATGAACCTTGCGTAGCATAATATGATAATGCCGCTATAATGGTAGGTTCCAAATTGGGGTATAATGATATTGGTGGGTTAGGGGGGTATGGAGGTGCTTGTGATTGTACACATGGTGGAGGAGGTGGGGGACTTTGGGGGGGGGAATCTGGTTGAAACCATAGCCATTTGGGATCACCCCCCAAACACAATACCTGTATCATTGCCATATGGAATGGGGCAAAACTACCTTCCCTGGGAAAGGGGTTGGAAGATCCCATTTTTTCTGACCACCCAGCCATATTATCAACAAAAGGGTCAACATAATAGCCAGCAGTGCAAAGTGACACATATTCTTTTGGGTTTTCAGTGTCAGAGTTATACTTGCGGTTAACGATAAGCGTTACCGTTGGTTTGTCAGTATTAGTTGTAGGACTATCATTTTTACATTTTTTTAAAAACATTTTCCTGTCTTATTTTTAAATTGTTTTGTCTCCCTTGGGCCACGTTTGCTGCTGGTAGTTCCCATAATACACACAAAACAATTCCTTTTATCACTCTATAACAATTATATATGCAAATAAGCACAGTACAGCAAATATTTATGAGCAAAACTCTATAGCAGATAGCTAACAAGCAAGCACAGCACAATATATATGAGCAAAGACAGCGTTCTTATGCACTCTATATATACTTATCACTTTATACACATATATATACTTTTCCACAGTCACCTTAGATTATTTCCAGATATACACTTATATCTAAATCCTTTGTCCCAGTCAGGGACTCTACCCCTGGCTAACTATATGAGTCTACAACCCATATGTTTATGACAATCCTTTGTCCCAGTCAGGGAATATAACCCCTGACTAACTATATGAGTCTACTACCCATATGTTTATGACAATCCTTTGTCCCAGTCGGGGAATATAACCCCTGACTAACTATATGAGTCTACTACCCATATGTTTATGACAATATATATTTATAATCTTCCAGTAAGGGGGTATTACTACAATAGGGTTGGTAGATAAGTAGACACCGGAAGGATAAGACAGATAAACTAGTATCATTTATTTACCCCCACCGGTGGCTTCTCATTCCCAGCTTCTGACGCCACCTGTAAAATTGTCCTATACTCCAACGTTAGTGTGGACCTTCACCTTCAACTCAGATAGATGCTCTCGAGAGGCAACGACCCTCTAAGGTGCTGAATCAGGAAAAGAACGAGTGCAAGGAGGATTAAGTTAGCAAGTCAGAAACAAGATCTTTACTTTCTCCTGTTTATTTCATGTTTACAGACAGATTATATAGTAAAGCAAGCAAAACAAGCAGACGTGCAGAACTTACTTCCCATATTCTGGCATTAACTCCTAATCTACAGAATTCAGAGAAACAAATGCTAAAATACTGAGACAGGATAATGAGAAATAACGTATGTGTTCGGACTTTCTGTTCAGACTTCAGGAACTGTCATCTGACCACATTCCAAGCACTTAGCCAACATAGATAGGGCATATGTGGGGCAAAGGTGAACAACAGAATAGCTATATGATTATTACAAACCAACTTGACTTTATTAATCAGTATGGAGTACTCACTATAAAATACACATTATCAAACATACATTCAATATTTATCTTACCTTTAGAAGTCTTGGCCCTCCGAATCCTGTGGAATCAGCAAGCTCTCTTACCGTAATGTCATGAAACTCAATCCAACGCCATCCACCATGCAGATCCGGAACAGGTAACCAAATTCTTCTTTCTTTAATCATCTTCATCTTTCTTCATCTGTGATTATGTCTTTATTTTCTTTATTTTCTGTCTTCATCTGTTAATCCAATAACCCCATGTTAAATCCACGATGTTGACCCGTCGGCTTCTTGAGCTCAAATGAGATGTCACGGCCTTAAATATGGCCTGTGATGTCACATTTGGGTGACAAATGGTTCCCACGCCATCTGATTGGCTTTGAAAACCATGTGCCCTATTTTTTTATGTGACATCATGTAAAAGGACTGAAGCCTGCCAATCAGAATGGCCGTGCTTCATTTCCCTTTAACATGATGTCAAAAAATCCAACATGGCTGCTGTCACATGGTATTTCAGCCAATCAAATTGTGAGAACTATGGGCCTCATGCAGTAAGCGTTGATAAGGGAATTATCACCATTTTATAGCCAAAATTGGGTTTGAGATTCAGTAAGCGCCGATAAGTGCTTGATTTCGCCAGGTTTCGGAGCCGATTATTTTGTTATGGCCAGTCGGCTGCCGATAAGCCTGTTTTCGCCACTGATCGCCACTTTTTTAAATCGGCTGGATTCAACAAAAAAAAACAGCTTATCGGGGCTGATCGGCACTACGAAATTGAGATGTTATGGCCAATTTCTCCCGCCAACTAAAGTTGGCAGTTTGGACGGGAGAACGATCGCTAAGGCTGCCGGAACGGCACTTAGAAAAAAAAAATCTTCTGTACATCAATGGAGTCAATGGAGCGGGGACGTATAACAGTATAGTACTGTTTACGTTTCATTGCTCACAATACAAACGTCATTTGCATTACAGTGTGGGGGGCATTCCCTGCATTGTGTCACGGCTGACGTGTATTATTTGCATAACATTATACTTTTACATGTTTGCAGCATTTGCGGGTCACATTACTCATCATGTGATGATGTGGCAAGGGAAAATACTATACTCAACTCTTAAAGGAGAACCTCACATCATAGCACACATTTTACTGCATTGATCGACAATTGTTTACATGATGTTACACATGTCACACATGTCACACATACACCGTATATTCATGTTCCTTTACATTACACAATGCTTGTAATGTGTCACGCATCTTTAAACGTTCATGTACATCTAAATTCTCATGTTTACATCTACGTTTGGTCCTCCCTATTTTCATGACGTCACTTATTGGACGCGCAATCACATTGCATATTTACATTATAACCGTTGCATTACAAGCACTTCAACCTAACTTATACGCACATGTACAGTAATTCATCATTGGGACACCTTGTAAACTCATTCTATAGCAACTATCCTCATTACACAAATGCATGCATATACACACGACTATTCATTGTTGGCAACATGTCACAATAACATGGATAATTACACATGTTACACAAAACTTTTCCCACATCAATCTCAGCCTTTTTGTCTCATTACATGACTGACTCTTGCGTTCACAAGTTTTACATGCATTGCACATGCAACTATTTATTTGCAAGCAATGTTTCTACAAAGCATCACGTCACATCATTGGCAAATATCATCATTCCCTGCAGAATACACACAACAACTGCACACAGCTTGCCACACAAGTACTTTATTATGTTCATGTAAAACCTTGCATTTTACTATGTCACCTGACATCATTATACCTATTTAAAGGACGCCCATTACCTGCTCATTCACAGCTACTCATTTCAAAATGTTGAGATTGTTTAGGAGACGGAGGAACATTCTTTTCTATGACATGCTTGATGATGAAGACAATCATATAGGGCAAGGGAGGGACACACCGAGGGACAGTGACAGGGACAGTGACGCGGATACGACAGGGACAGGGAGAGGGACAGGCCGAGGGACAGGGAGAGGGACAGGAGATCAGAGGAGAAGACAGAGGAGACAAGTTGTGCCTCGTCCGCGTCTGTACAGGGAGAGAACCCTGTTAGATGGGATGAGTGAGGAGGTGATTGTAAGTCGCTATCGTTTGAGTTCAGCAGCAATCTTAGCTCTTTATCAGGAGTTAAGGGGAGATTTAGATTTTTTCACAGCCAGAGGTCGTGCAGTCCCTGGGCTTGTTAAAATGCTGTGCTCATTACATTATCTTGCTTCCGCGTCATACCAGACAACTGTGGGCATAGTGGGCGGGGTCTCGCAATCTACATTCTCGCGGGCCTTGACCCAGTTTCTCTATGCACTCAATAGACGCGCTAGGAATTATATTCATTTTCCTACAGAGGCGACAGAGTGGCTGGAAGTCAGGACTGGCTTTTATAATATAGCAGGGATACCATGTGTGCTGGGTGCAATCGATTGCACACATGTTGCTTTGATTGCACCTAGTCAGAGTGAGCATGTGTACCGCAATCGGAAGCACTACCATTCACTCAATGTACAGGTGGTATGTGATGCCACGATGAGGATAATGCATGTGGTACCCAAATTCCCTGGTTCCAGTCACGATTCCTCTATCCTGAGGAACTCTTCAGTCTTCCATGCGTTCGAAGAGGGACATTTTGAATATGGTTGGCTGCTGGGTGAGTACACATTTACATGTTATAACACAAAACACATTTTTATTTAGGAATGTTGGCATTGTAGAATTTGATCACTAATGTAAGCTTATGTGTGCTCCATTCATTATAGGTGACTCAGGATACGGAATTAGGCCGTGGCTCTTGACTCCGGTGCTAAACCCTCAAACTGAAGCAGAGGAGAGGTACAATGCAGCCCATATATCTACAAGATCTGTTATAGAGAGGACATTTGGCCTACTCAAGACCAGATTTAGGTGTCTGGACAGAACTGGTGGGGCTCTTCTATACAAGCCTCAAAAAGTCTCTGATATTATCCTTGCCTGTTGCATTTTGCACAATGTTGCACTCAGGCACAATGTACAATCAGACCTAGCTGAGCCTTTGGTAGACGAGCATCCCACCCATGTAGCTGCTGAAAATGAACAAACAGCCAGTGGTGGCCAGACACGCCAGAATCTCATCAATTCATTTTTTTCTTGTAAGTAAAAACAGATATGTTCCAAGTTCTACTTTTATACTTACATTATGTTATCTTAACAATAATGTTTTTTTATATAACCTTCTGTTAGGACACAGATGAATATGGGTTGCACACCTTTCTTTTCTCTGCTGTGTGCACAAAGGGATGTGGCACCGGTATGTTATTGTTGCACAGGTTATATAGTCCCTCTTCAATTGTACTTTAGTTGTGTGTATGTGAATACAACTGGGGTAACAAAGCACTAATATTTTAGCATTGTGTTGTTCCTTATGCTAACACAATACACATATTATGCCCATACTCATTCATGCTTCTAGTATGCTTACATACAATGTTATTGGTGCAGTGTAACATGTACATCCATATGATGTGTACACCAGGCTCATTTACATTTTGAATGTGATTAAATATACATGGTGTTGCACATTTAACACCAAATACACACTTTGCTGTGTTGTTTACGGTACTGAAGATGGCATGTCAATGTTTGCAATTTATATATTGTTCCTTTGCATTATAGGTATATCTCCAGTATGACTGATCATGGTATGTATATTTGCTGACATCTCTCATAAGATGTGCCTACCTCAATCTTCCTATAATTATTTGAACTAAAAACCCAACATATTGGTTTAAACACAAATGTTACATATATGTACTTTCTGTATCATGTATATGCATTTAGCTACTCTTGAGGTTTCATGTGCATTGTATTACAAAATGATTACTCACATTTCATCACATTTTATGTATGTTTCCTTATAATTTCCATTAATGTAATATAGAGGTGTTTGGAGAAAAGGGGATAACTGTACTTATTTGTTTACTTACGGGAGCACATTCATCACTAGCATAGACACACTTTTTAAGACAACTGTTTGTGTCTCTATCAATTGGTGTAGGATCCATGTATAACACCGACAAATGATAACACCAGCTTTATTATGGTAGCTTATATCATCATATTGACTATACTATGTATTTTTAAACGATTAATAAACACCGTAAACTATAGTTAGTTAGGTTAATGAAATATACACAGAAACGTACTTCATAACATGATGGTGATGTCATATTCAGAACATCATGCATTGGAGGGGACCATAACATCTGGCCAGTAACATTATTTGCTACAGTCCCAAACCATTTTATCTACATACCCATGTAACAAGAGATTTTAAATATAAATGGCTACTTGGTTGTAAGTGTCCTTTACATTGGGAGAAGGAGTGGCTCAGTGAGTAAAGACACACACTGGCACTGATAGTTTGAAGCAGGGGAGTCTGGTTCAATTCCCGGTGTGGGCTCCTTGTGACCTTGGCCAAGTCACTTTATCTCCCTGTGCCTCATGCGGCAAAAAAACATTTGTACGTTCCACGGGCCAGGGACCTCAGGCTGAAACATGTGTCTGTAAATCGCTGCGTACAACTAGCAGCCCTATACATGAACATGCTCATATTATTATTATTATTATTATTGTTACATAGTTTCGACAGTCATACGTTCCATTACACAATAGAATACACAAATGTGTTAGCAGAGTGGGAATGGTTGTTATATAAAAAACACACCATGTCATAAAATGTTAGTAGTCATTAAAGAACACTCAATAAAAATTCAAGAGGCACTATTTTGCAACATCATTATGTTAATTAAGTGCTTATGCAATATAGGCATAAGGGTATCACTTTTTTAATTGTTTGTTAATAAGCGCTGCAAGCAATATAAAATTAGTTCCATATGTAGTATAGTAGTCGGTGGCTCCTCCTCACAATCATCTCATATAAAGGTAGACTCTTCTGAAATCATACATTGATCCGATTGTATCTTCCCCGACATCTCTGAAATACAGCAAACACATGATGGTCAAATATGGCACCTTACTTTATATGTATCCGTGACAACGCGTTACACAGCTCTATATGATTGTGTACATACACACGTCACTCATTTATATGTTACAACTACAAGTGTACATCAGTATGTAATTTTTATTATCATTTGTAGCAGCCATAACTATGTATATGAAGTGAACGTTGCCTGTATACTGAAAAATGTGCGCGCACATCTTAGTGTGCGCACGCACTTCACGCTTGGCTCCACTAACTGTTAGCGCATGCGCAAAACAAAGCGAACGTTGTGCGTTCAATACATGTAGAAAATACCAGTAAACATCACATCTTTATTTCAAATACAATGAAGATGAAACTAAAATCATTCTAAACGAGTACATCTGTATTCTTTTAAACCAGACGTGTTTGGACAGAAAGGACGGCCGATAACACAATGCGCAAATGCAATACGTGTGACGTCTTGTTAAGCCAGCGTGAAACGCACGCTAACACTCCTCCCACTCAATTAACATTCGGCTAACGCCCAGGGTACGCCTACAAACACTGAGCCGCACGCATCACACACTGCAGTTACCGTTACTATAACAAAACATGACAGCCAATAGGCTTTGAGGCGCGCACGTCGCTTGGGGGCGGGACTTACATCCGTAATCCTTTTTAAGGACGCCTTGGCCCATGACAAGGGTCCCACGTCATACGTGGTGGACCCGGTTTTCAATGTTGTAGATGTTGCATGATAACAAAACAGGTATGTGTTAGAGTTATGGAAAAATGTTGCTAATATGTTTAAAGGGATAGGAAAGTACGTATATGTATACCGTCAGCAATGTGTACTACTCTTTCAGGTTCTACTATATTGTATTAGGAAACAATTTGTTTGTGATCGCTACATGTTATGCAGTCTGCAATGTTACGCTGTATCCACGCATTGAAAGTGAAAATGGTGGATAAAAAAAAAAAAAAATTTAAACGCAGAGTCAACGCATAACGATTGTTATATTTACCATTCTTCTAGAATTAACTCTTCGCCTGGCTGCAACTGGTCGCTCCAGAAATGCAAGGCATTTTCATCCACGCTTGACCCAACCGCTGAATCCAGTATGACACATATCTCCTCCAGGAAGCGCTCATAGGAATCGCCACTGCTTTCTTCAAATAATTGGTCGGGAGGTAGGTTCATTTCTTCGGGTTCCCATTCCAATGCATTTTCAGCTGAAAGGCTTGGTACATAATCATAGTACTTTTGTTCTTGTACAATGTGGGTTTCAGGAATGGAGGCTGCAGATATTGCAGCACGTATCGATTCAAACGGATCAGTAGTAGCGGATACATTGCTATTGCCATTAGGAATAAATATGCCTTTCACGACAATATAAGTGCCGTCTTTCAGGAGAAATTGTTTTTCCTGGGCAATCTTCCAGAAACCATAGGTGTGTTGTAGCTTATCCTGGTCACGTTCAAAAAAGTCATTACTTGATAAAGTGAATCTTATTGAGGAATTAAAATTCCGTGCATGCTTACGGTCTTGGTAATAAGGATATTTTGCTCGAATGAAATCATCGATTTGGCGTGTGCTTGCTTTCTGTCCGCGACTGTTCAAGATGGCTTCACAGATCATGTACTTATACCCTAAAAGGGGATTAATATTGGTAACGAATTCATCAGCCATGTCTGAGTAGCACAAAAGCTGTGTGCAGGTCTGTGTTATTTGCTCATCAAAATGAATGTGCTGAATGGCTAACAAACTCCT
This sequence comes from Ascaphus truei, assembly GCF_040206685.1. Lineage (NCBI taxonomy): Eukaryota > Metazoa > Chordata > Amphibia > Anura > Ascaphidae > Ascaphus > Ascaphus truei. The sequence goes on from NC_134484.1 coordinate 87,675,139, forward strand.
GTTTTTCCTTGTCAAGGTCATCAAAACTAACTACTTTGACTCCTTATTTCAAACGCCAATTGGCTTTGTAAATCTAATTGGGTTAACAGTTGTGGTTAGTGATATGGGACTGTGGGAGAAACATTTCTCCTTCTTTTATCTCGTTTCTGAAAAACACCCCTAGACTTTGAAATCGTTCACATAGTGTTTTTTTGAAAACTAACAAAGACCACTGTGTGAAAATAGTTCTTAGCCAGGCATATCAGTACAAAGACACACCTGCAAAAAGAAATGTTTTTTCCCCGCTTACATTTCTGTGTGTATGTGAAAGTCTGGTTAACTCCCTGTCTGCATGAGTTTAAATACGTGTGTATATATATATATCTAAATATATCTCTCTTATAAAAATATATATATATTTATATATTATATTTTATTTTTTTTAATATTGCAGGAGTACACACAACATTGATGGCAGTAAGTATACCTTGTATGAAACCTATTTAAATGGTGAAAAACATGATTGAATGAAGTAATAAACATTTGTTTAAGCACAATACTGTTAGAGTCTCATACTTAGGATATTTCTCAAACATTATGCCTGTATTATTAAAATAGTGTGCTTTCACAAGGAAGCATGAAGTGTATTAGTTTGTAAAATACATGTATACCAGTTTATATAGTACTATATATATATATATATATATATATATATATATATATATATACTCACACTCACACTCACACTCACACTCACACTCACACTCTGTGTGTGTGTGTGTGTGTGTGTGTGTGTGTATATATATTTTTATACATTCTGAGATGTTATTGAAACAAGAACACACAAATGATTAAAGGACAAAATTAGAATGCCCAAGCAAGGCAAAGGTAAGTAATAATTTACACATAATCCTGCTGTACACGTACAAGAAAGATGTTTGCAGTTACTTAGGTGTTTTTATAAATGCATGTGACTAATATGCATATGCAATTCTTACATCAATTAACACACCCAAATGCAATGTTTTGCTGCAAAGTCAATGGCAGCTTCTCTAAACTTTGCAACTGGTTCCAGGTGGACCATTACTGAACAGACGATTAATACATAAATATTTATAACACTATTCATTAATTGAGTGTTAACATTTCCAAAACTTCACGTGTACAAGAACATACTTGAAAGTTTGGAAACAACACAGTCTTCAGCATACATACAATAGTAATTAGATAATGTGAAGTCAACAAAACAAGGCCAAAGACATATTTTCTGAATTATAACATTTATTTTTTTTGTTCCTTTTGCGAGCGAGTAACAGGCCTGCTTGTTGTCTCTTGAATTTTCCTTTTTCTTTTGCCACCAACTTTAGGCACAGCAGAGCCACTTTGAGTGGCCTCTGGCACTTCACGGGCAGGGCTTGTGGGCAGTGACTCACCTACAGGGCTTTTGGGCAGTGACTGTTCACCTACGGGGCTTGTGGCCAGTGATTCACCTACAGGGCTTTTGGGCAGTGATTCACCTACAGGGCTTTTGGGCAGTGATTCACCTACAGGGCTTTTGGGCAGTGATTCACCTACAGGGCTTTTGGGCAGTGATTCACCTACAGGGCTTTTGGGCAGTGATTCACCTACAGGGCTTTTGGGTAGTGACTGTGAGCAAGTTGGTAGACACTGCACAAGTGATGGTTGGTCTGTTTCATGTGTGTCTTTTGTTGTTTTTGACCAAAAACTGGTCAGTAGTAACTGCTTGTATTTTGTTTTTGTGGGCTCCTTTGTAGGTGTCAGCTGCTGATTTTGTACAGATGGCAGTGGTAGTATGTCGTCAGGAACCTGCACAGCAATCTCTGCTACTTGACCGGTAACATTTGGGCCTGGTGAATGAATATCAGATGAATGTGGTGAAAACTGACCTGCATGAACAGATCCTGGCTGGGAGGTGTTGAATTGTGGTACATTAGTCATTCTCCAGTAATTAGCTTGTGTTTGCTGAATAACTAATGCTTCGAATGAGGTGTTGATTTTTTGCAACTGTTTCGGCACTTCAATGAAGACTCTGTGGAGATGTGCCAATTGTGAAACTGTTTCTTCCTGCAGTGCAATCATCCTTTCCAGCACTGTCATGAAGTCAGAATGGCGACGATTTTCTGCTTCCACAATTTTTCCCTCAGAAGCTACAATTGCATCGTATGTCGTATTTGCTGGACGATTTGCCGGTAAAACAGTTTCAATTGGAACGTCTTCATGGTCACTTGCTTCTATTTGTGTGTGTATGGCGGTGGCGTCATCATCATCATCATCATAATCCTCTTCATCATGTTCTACAAATAAATGTACAAATTATTAAATGTCATGTTAATCTCTGCTGTGTTACTATGTAATTGTACTGTGTCATAAGTAACAACTAACATGTTTCCATACGTTTTATAACCTCACATTAAAAACTACCTTGACTTAAGAATAATGTTTGGACTCAGTATGAAATATGAGTGAATGAAAACTTGCTGTAAACTCACAACTCCTACATGATAGTTAACATCACTAACACAATACAAGTTGCCTTACACTTCATTTTCACTGACACTAAGTAATCCTATTTAAAGAAGATGTGCAAAACAAATAATGAACATGACAACATAACATATAGAAGAGCACATATTATATGGCCACCAACTGATACACTCACCTTCTAGGTGTGTTGAGCTGGCTGACCCAGGTGAAGACACTTGTTCAGTCTCAGGTGACACATGTCCTTCAGGGGCAACTATATATAACAATAACATAAGTTTTACATTTACATGTGTAAATATTGAACAAACAGTTATTGTATGTTCTGTATTTATGAGTATCTAACAGCATCATTTCCTTAACCCAAAATGTGTGTGTGAAAGTGAACATAAATAGTTGTAATAACAATGTACATGCCTGTGTACTTAGAAGTTTAGAGTTCCCTAACATACAACATACTATGGTTCTGCAGTAATGCGTGAGGAAAAATACATTAAATTTGTACATAAAAATCATATGTTGTGTAGTGATATCAGTATCATAATGTACATAACTATCATGAGATGACCATTCACAATGGTTATCATGAAGGTGGTCATATTGCAAAAAGTGTTGTTTTTGGTAGAGGATATGTGTGGTACATTAATATAAGATGTGGCACACCTGAATGTGGCTGTGACTAAACAAGACAACACATGCAGTGTGTGATAATGTGTCGTTGATAGTAGTTCAACTATAGATATGAGTGAACTAATGTGTGACGTACGGTTTGATAAGTAATGAGTTGTTGGGGCATTTAGTAGCTAAAGTGAAGCTTTCCAATGAGTGTGATTAACTTCAGTTGTGCTAGTGAGGTTGTAAGAACGGGTTTCCCTTCCCCAAAAAGCCTAATCAGCCACACCTTTCAATTACTTGAAACAGGTGAAAATGGTGTGAACTAAGTTGCCCCTAAAATGAGGCTGTAATTAGTGTGTGTGCTGAACCCCACCCCCTCTGTTGAAGTGTATGCTGTGATGAGATATTAATTGCAGCTGCTTTAACACAATGGTAGATGAGCTAAATAGTCGTGTGCAGTTTTTAAGTTATGAAAACAATGACATAAAATATGATACGTGTGCCTCATTATGCTGACTGTATATGACTTAAATCAAAAATGGACCTTTTCATTAACAACTATAGATGTGTTAGTGCAAGTGATGTTTGTAGGCCGTTGCATGCAATATATTTGATGCATGCTTAAAATAGGCAGTAATGTCATGTTTGTCGGAGTAAAATAAATAAAATACACAATAATATTCTACATATTTCTGTTCTGTACCTGTAGCTAGTAATAATTTCTGATTAACATGTGTTACACATGTGTACTACCCTGTTGTTCCCCATCTTCGCCCACCATCAATTGCTTCCACTGCAGCAATGCATTTTGGGAATTCACATGTAAATGAGCACGCAATGGCACGTGCTATATTAGTTACTGCTTTTAGTAGGACTACAACATATATGTCTATTTTGAGATATATATGTATACAGAATCAGACATATACATATATAGATGCAGGTATGCTTATATTGTGAAGACAGTATAAAAAGCAGTGTAACTATGCAAAATAACTGTAAGCAACGACACGCCTAGTACAGTAATATTTCTCACCTGGTGGAAATTGTGAGGGGTAAATTCCTATATCACGGTCACCAGGTAAGCCTTCCACGACGACGGGAAGTAATTTTGCCCGAAGCAGCTCCTCCAATGGACTTAATATGAGACGTTGTGGTGTGGGCCCACCTCCAGTGCCAGTAGCATGCACGCGTTGGTGTTGTATTTTCTTTTTCAATTTGGACCTAATATCATCAAATCTCTTGTGACAATTCCGCTTGTCCCTCACATGATTCCCACACGCATTGACACCAATGACTATTGTGTCCCACATTTCTTTTCTGCTTGCTGAACTTGTCCGCCCTTGAAAAACATATCAAATATATGAGGTAAATGAATAATAATATAAGCACCAGTTTCCTACACTGCTAGCTGTTCCAAGAGATAGCAAACATGCTGTTTTATGTGTAATATGTGAAGCACATGAGCATTCACTACTAAACCTATACATGTAAGCAAGGTTGCATTCATATTGTATGCAGTTATGGCAAATTGACCGCCTGTGTTTAGTTGTCCTTGTAAGGCATGCTAAAAAGCTGTGTTTCCAGACTAATTAACATAGAAAGATATTGTGAAGCCATATTTGCATATGAACAAAACTCAGATGACCTAGGATCACATGTATTTGAATAATAAATGTAAATGTACACTTACCTAGTAAATGTCCATATATACTGTCATAGTGCTCCAGAATGCCAGTGACAAGAGCTGTATTTTCCTGGTCATTGAAGCGAGGATTACGTGGCTTCTCCACACGTTTCTTCCGAGCAGGTTTAGGGTCAGAGCTTGGCTGGTGCTGACTGGACTCTCCTTCTTCCAATGGAAGAGCCTCCAAAAGCTGCCCACCAGCAAGCACGCCACCACCATCCACCCCATCAGCAACTGCGCCACCAGCAGCACTCCCAGCACCAGCACTCCCACTCCTAGCACCAGCACTCACACTCCTAGCACCAGCACTCACACTCCTAGCACCAGCACTCACACTCCTAGCACCAGCACTCCCAGCACCAGCACTCCCACTCCCAGCAACAGCACTCCCACTCCCAGCACCAGCACTCCCACTCCCAGCAACAGCACTCCCACTCCCAGCAACAGCACTCCCACTCCCAGCAACAGCACTCCCACTCCCAGCAACAGCACTCCCACTCCCAGCAACACCACTCGCAGCACCAGCACTCCCACTCCCTGCAACACCACTCTCACTCTCAGCAACATCACTCCCCTGGACAGTACGTTCACTCCGACGCGTACTCGCACGAGTAGCACTCCCACTCCCACCAGCATCACTCTTCCCACGCTTTGCGGGCATACTTCCAGCACTCACAAAAAACAGACAACAAATGTACAGGCAATCACACGAAACACTTCCACATATAAAACAAGACAAAGATGTAAACAAAACAACAATGGACAAAGCTCACCCAATACACAACAAGTCTCTCAGTCAATATGCAAATCTTCAAACAGCCAGCTCTGTGCGTCTCTCTCTCTCTCACTCCCAACAACACAGAGAATGAATAGCAGTACACGTTGCCTTTAAATATGGCGCGCAATCCAAAACATGCTTGTTTCGCCTGATTCAGCAAGATTTGTGATTGGGCAACCTATCAGCACCGCGCCACGCACGCCGATACACCTGTGTGTGATCGGCTAATCATCGTGAGAGTGGGCGGATTTGTTTTCGGGTTGATTTTGAATGTATTCGGCACTTACTGCATACGGAGAGGAAAAAACGCCAATAACATGACTAATCGGTAAGATTGCCGATTTCACATAATCGACGCTTACTGCATGAGGCCCTATATCCCTTAAAAAAATATTTTGGCCGAGATTTGCGCAGAGAGAGGCAGTTCTCTCTCTCTGCAGCAGATAGAACTTGCCGGGTGAGCCCTTTTCAGAGGGCTGCTCATCATGTCGCCGGCTACTCGCAATGTTTGCAAATGTTGCTGTCACTGGTATTCGGGCTTTTTGCATACCATGATATAAACACTGTAAATAATGGCGAATTAGAAATCATGGTGATTTTTTCTATCGGACTTTACTGCAAGAGGCCCTGTCGGATTATATTTGTTCTACACTTTGAGTGCAATTTTTAGAGGGATCTAGTGTAAGTATATTGCTTTACACTTTGTGTTTTATAGGTTATAATTATCCCTATGCACTAGTGTATATGTATATACATTTCTTTAGTGCAATTGGGTTGTGCTGTGGGTCACTTCTCAGTGGAATCACTGTAGGACAATTGACCAATATCCCGTATATGTAAATTCTGGTTTAAATACAAGCCTTTGTATGTTTGCAGGTTCCTTGACATTAGCAATTTTGGGGATAACCCTGTCCAAATTATCACTGTAATAAAAAGTAAAAGAAACAAATTCAACATATTCTAATACAGACTATTGAATTAGAAAAATAAACATTATTATAATTTGATGTATCACATTTGTATGTGTAACGTCTTGTCATTTTATTTATTTCGTTTAGCATTAAAATTATTTCCATAATTGCCACGGCTAAAATTCTGTGTCAAATGACAGAAACTTTCTTAACAACATCCTCATATTTGATACAAGCAGACATAAAAAGTATTCACAAAAACTGCTGCTCGTCAAAGCAAGCATTTTAATATTTGTTTCAATAAATAGTTTTTAGGGATGTCATTGACAACTCCATCCAGTTAACAAATGTACGAACACAGTCATTTTCATTACCTGAGAAGTAAACCACTTTTTTTAATATTGGTCATGTACCGTACACAGCATCTTAAACATCTTAAACATGGTCTATTGGAGATGCATAAGACTTTACATACCGCTTTAAAAGTGTTAGTGTTGCTCATTTTTGTGTGCAAATTAAAGGTTTAACTCACTATTTCCCAGATTCACTAAGCTCCATTAAATCAGTAACATTACCTAAAAGAGGAATAGATGATATTTCCCTGAGGATAACACCAGAGAATGCTGAGAGGGTCACTTTAATAGCAGCAATTTAGAACAATTGCGGTGCTCTTAGAGATGGGGAAGATCCCGTACTACCCCAAAGAGATCACGAAGTAGAAGGAAAACATCCAGGCACACGGTCTTGCAAAAAAGTTGATTTAACAGCAATATCAAGGTTTCGACCATATAGTCAGCCCTCACCTTGACAAAGACTACTTATGTGTTCGAAACATTGGTATTGCCCTTAAATCAACTTTTTTTGCAATCTCGTGTGCCTGGATGTTTTCCTTCTACAGTACTTCGTTAGCGCCATATTCACTAAGATGACTTCATACTGTACCCAAAAACAATGGGCGGAAGGCAGTTTATTTGCATATGATAAATGGTTTAGCGCAATGTTGTCTTAACCAAAGTAGCACATACGGTATACACGTTAACTAAAGTTTATAGTCGCATTAACCAAAATAGTGCATATGTGAATAATCATAAACAAGACAAGCACATTAAGCTAAAAATATCACACATGGACATAGAGATAAAAATAGCACACATTTACGTAAATGAATGTACAGCTAATGCCTGTTAGCAAAACCTAATGCCTATACGGAAGGCAAAACTTACAACTGTAGATTACAGCAAAGAATGGTTATTAAAGAACTGCGTCCTGTACCGCAGATCCACTAAAATGGCCAAAGAAAGCCTTCATGAAGCAGCTACAATAAGAACTCTGAACTTTGCAGAGAAGGAATCTGACATGTTAATTAATGCAATAGAAGACAACTTTTCCAAACTATTTGGAGAACTCCGCTACTGTATAAGACCACTAATGCAGAAAAAATTGAATATGGAATATAATTATTTTGGGATATTAATGCCCTGGAGAATGCCAAGAGAAGCTTCATTTTACATCATATTAGAGGTGCATGATGGAAGTTGTCAAAAGCGCAGGTTGTGGGTCATATGAACACAAGATATCTGCCCGCAGAGCAATCTGATACGTGTAATATAAATCAAAAGCTGTTCAATGTTACTGAAAATTATACTATAATCTTACAAAGTGATTTTCTAAAGTAGTATATTTAAACATTAACAATATAAACAAGAAATATTTGCTTTTACACTTTAATTTCCAGAGGAGTGTAGAAATAATACACAATGGAAACCCAATATGGTTCATGCCACTAAGAGGTTTAAATTGTATATAAATTCTATCATTATTACTTAGGAATCCCACCAAAATGTTTAAATTATAAAATGTCATGTACAAGACTAAACATTAATTTATTTTATGTCTATGCTATGTTTTATATATGATTACCATATATTGCAAGACACCATAATTGGGTATATGTTAAGAACTGTACAAGCTGCAAAACAGATTGCTAAAAGGAAACTCAATTATTTCATATGTAATATATTCTTTAGATAAATCTGTTTTCAATATTTTCTCCATTTGTAGCACACGTTTTTCTGCCAGGAGACTTAATAAAGGGTATAAAGAGGAAAGTAAATTTTATAATAGCATATGTTCATTACCTTTCCATAGGATCACCTCGCAGACACCTGTTACACTAGCCTCCTTCCAAGAAGTTTCCTCACAAGATAGAATGTAACTGAAAAACGTGCTTCCAGAACAACATAATGCACCACCTGTAACTGCGTGGTATCTGTGATATCTCCACCTGCAGTGCCACCTTCACTTGTAGATCCACCTGTGGTACAAATTATATCTCCACCTGTTTTGCCTACAGTGGAATCTGTGTCACCTCCACTTGCTATGCTACCTGCAATAACTTTGCCACCTACAATGCCATCTCCTGAACAAAGAACAAGGGAGGAATATGATGAAGCGATTGTGGATCATACAGTAAGCAGCAATTGCTGCATGTCCAGCGTTGTGCATGCAGGGATGTTGCATTTAATTTTCTGCTTGGGGTAAATTCAGATTATATAGCCCTTGTAGAGAATAATTAGACAAATAATTACAAACTATAATAATAGTAATGCACATGTAACAGATGCAATAAATAACCAGCTTAGCTGTAGCAGGCAATGGAAGTTATGAAATCTAGGTAGCTGGTCTCTACACTGAGGTTATCTACTGAGTCAATCAATGTATCTTCTGTATCCAGCACCATCCCTTTTCCTTCACTCTCTCAAATGTGTTAGACATGGTTTAAACCATTGGAGGGGGCATCCAGCCTTAAACTCCCTCTGCAAACAACAGAATATTATAAATATTTGTTTTAGTACTAATGTTATTAAAAATTGTGAAGATTCTTGACTACTAAGCAACCAGTGTGACATAACACTGTTGGATATTAAATAACTGAAATACGTTAATTGTGTGATACTCAGATCTTTCAAAACCATGTTTGTATCAACACATACTTATATGCAAAGATATTTGCAGTAAGCCTACTCTTGGCTTGACTTCCACATAGCCTATTTTCCTCAGTTCCAGCAGTGGGCACTTCTGGATCCTCCTGCAGGTCAGGACCTGAGTCCCCTGGCATTTTAGTAGTAGTGGCATTAAAGATAGGCAAAACTGGGTGTGTAAGACCAGAACCTACTTGAACCTTACATTTCAATACTAAATAAAAAACAAAAATCAAAACCCTCAAAAATTTTGGGGTATAAATCTAAATACTGATTAGTACCAAATACAGAACAGGCCAAATGCCCGTCTCTACAGTGAAATCTTGGGTTGTTTCTTACCATCTCTTTTTTTTAAGGTATATTATGTTGCCTACTGATTTATGATTTATACTTAATTGAATCATGCTATATTATGCTAGTTTAACATTTAGATTTTTGAGTTTGTTTTGATTTTCTTTTTTTCCATTTGGAAAAAATCACAAACCAAAACCAAACAAAATTAATTTTATAAAAAATCTAAACACCTGCATCAACTAAAAAGAAACAAAAACATTCAAATGAATACTGTATTAGTGTGAACTTGCCCAAATTCACGTTGTCCATGTTTTACTCAAACACAAATTAGATACTTGGCAAAAAAATATTCTCACATGTTTTACTCACCCAACAGTCAGCTATCTTCTTATCCCGCTCCTTAAATTGTATTGTATTGTATTGTATGTCTTTATTTATATAGCGCCATTAATGTACATAGCGCTTCACAGTAGTAATACATGTGGTAATCAAATAAATAACAGATAATATAAATAACAGATCATGGGAATAAGTGCTTTAGACATAAAAGTAACATTTCGGAAGAGGAGTCCCTGCCCCGAGGAGCTTACAGTCTAATTGGTAGGTAGGGAGAAGGTACAGAGACAGTAGGAGGGAGTTCTGGTAAGTGCGTCTGCAGGGGGCCAAAGCCAAATTGATGGCTTACTGAAGAATGAGGCATTATATGGTCACCTTGCCAGAAGCCTAAAAAAAGCTACCACATTCAGAATGTTCATACTCTCATTGGCATAACATTTGATGTTTGTCATATACGGGAATGTATGTTCTCTCTCTCTCCGGTGACAACAGAGCTATATGTGTGCAATCTATAGCTCCCATAGCATTGGGGGAAGCCAGCTATACCATAACATTATGTTTTAGCTGCTGCCATGCTGTCATCTCACTATGGAACTTTTCAAACTCTCCAGTGAGTCTTTTCAGAACAAACAGAAACTTGGAGAAGCATTTAATAAATTATGGTTGCAAGAACCCACCAACTGCAGCAACTATACTCCAAAAAAAACAAAGGCTAAATAATATAATGAGGACAGCATCTTCACAAGTCTAGGAACGACTTGACTCCTGCTTGTGACTAGCATCAGCTCTGGCCCCCATCTGCTGTGACAGCACTGTTCACTCTCTTTCCCCTCTCAATCTCTCTCCTCCTCCATCTGTCTCTCATTATCACACTCCGCTCCTCATTTCTCATTCTCCCTCTCCTTCTTTTTTTCTGCCTTCTCCCCGCCATCTATCCCGCCTCCACTTGTCTTTTTCCTCTGCAGCAGTAGCATACATTTCCACTTTGCCCTCTGAGAAATGGCTGCAAGAGGACTTCCTTTTATATCAGTAAATTACTCATTAACGCCTAATTTAGATATCACTTACAAAATGTCACCCTATTTTCCCACGCCAATCATAGCGAATAACAGATTAATAAGATTTAGGTAATAACAAGCACATTTGTATGTCTCTTACAAGAGAAAAAGAGAATTGAAAATGTAAAATCCAACAACAATTTCAAAATTATACTAATTCAATGGGTGTAAGTGTCTAATGTGTAAAAACCCTAAGCCAACTAAGAAGAATTCTGAAACAAGAACAAAGAAGACACTGCATACCAATAGAAGTAAATCCCAATGATAAATTAGAATGAAAATAGAGTACAAAATAGAAAAATATTAAAGCCACAATGCAAATATCATTTGACAATTTAGAAAAATATTAGAAACAAACATAGTTGCAATATATCCTTGTGGTGTGGACTGGGATAACATTGCTGGGTGCAGCCCCTTCATCAGATGGCCTACAAGATGGAATCCATACATCAGAACATCCCCTCTGTTTCTTCCTCCCATCCAACACCTCTTCCAAACTCTCCTCCTGCCTTCCTTGACTCTTTTTCCACTGTCTCAGAGGAGGATGTGTCGCTGTTGATCGCCTCTTCTCCCTCTACCACCTGCCCTCTTTACCCCATTCCCTCCTATCTCCTAAAACCTCTTGCTCCTACTATAATCCCTACGCTCACACACATTTTTGACTCCTCCCTCTGCTCTGGAACCTTTCCATCCTCCTTCAAACATGCAACAGTTATACAATTACTCAAAAACAGCAAGCTTGACCCTACCTGTCTTTCTAACTATCGACCTGTCTCCCTCTTGCCTTTTGCCTCTAAACTCCTTGAACGTCTTGTATTTTCTCGCTTGCTCCATTTTCTCAACACCTATTCTCTCCTAGACCCTCTACAATCTGGCTTCCGCATTGCTCACTCCATGGAAACAGCCCTCACTAAAATAACTGACGACCTCAATGCTGCCAAAGACAGAGATCATTACACTCTGCTCATATTACTCGACCTCTCTGCAGCATTTGACACCGTGGACCACCCTCTTCTCCTTCACATTCTCCATACTCTTGGTATTCGAAACAAAGCTCTATCCTGGATATCATCCTACCTCTCCCATTGTACTTTCAGTTTTTCTTCTGCTAACATTTCCTCCTCCTCTATTGATCTCTCTGTGGGGGTACCCCAGGGCTCTGTCCTGGGACCTCTTCTCTTTTCTCTGTACACACTCTCTCTAGGTGACCTAATAACATCTTTTGGGTTTAAATATTACCTCGATGCTGATGACACACAAATGTACTTTTCAACACCCGACCTTACACCTGCTGTACAAACCAAAGTTTCTGAATGTCTCTCTGCTATATCATCCTGGATGGCCCTCCGCCGCCTTAAACTCAACATGGCTAAAACAGAGCTCCTTATACTTCCTCCCAAACCTGGCCCTACTACCTCCTTCCACATTACTGTTGGAACTACGATAATTCGCCCAGTAGACCAAGCACGCTGCCTAGGGGTCACACTCGACTCCTCTCTCACATTCTCCCCTCACATTCAAAACATATCTAAAACCTGTCGCTTTTTTCTCCGCAATATAGCAAAGATACGCCCTTTCCTCTGTTACTCAACTGCTAAAATTCTGACTCAGGCCCTCATTCTCTCCCGTCTTTATTACTGTAACCTCCTGCTGTCCGGCCATCCTGCCTTTAACCTGTTTCCCCTACAATCTATCCTAATCGCTGCTGCCAGAATCACTCTACTCTTTCCTAGATCCGTCTCAGCATCTCCCCTCATGAAATCCCTCTCCTGGCTTCCGATCAAATCCTGCATCTCACACTCCATACTTCTCCTCACTTTTAAAGCTTTACACTCTTCTGCCCCTCCTTACATCTCAGTCCTAATTTCTCGTTATGCACCATCCAGACTCTTGCGTTCTTCTCAAGGATGTCTTCTTTCTACCCCCTTTGTATCTAAAACCCTTTCCCGCCTTAAACCTTTTTCACTGACTGCCCCACACCTCTGGAATGTCCTTCCCCTCAGTACCCGACTAGCACCCTCTCTATCCACCTTTAAGACCCACCTTAAGACACACTTGCTTAAAGAAGCATATGAATAGCACTGTGTATATTCTGAACACATGATACATAAAGTTTGGCCCCTGCAGACGCACTTACCAGAACTCCCTCCTACTGTCTCGGTACGTTCTCCCTACCTACCTATTAGACTGTAAGCTCCTCGGAGCAGGGACTCCTCTTCCTTAATGTTACTTTTATGTCTGAAGCACTTATTCACATGATCTGTTATTTATATTATCTGTTATTTATTTGATTACCACATGTATTACTACTGTGAAGCGCTGTCTACATTAATGGCGCTATATAAATAAAGACATACAATACAATACAATGTGATCCTATTAACAGTGGTTTAAATACTAACCAGAGCAGGAAGCAAACACCAACAAAGATTCGCTCTCCCTTTTCCAGACGTCATCGCGCAGGTACGCTGTCTGCGCCATCTATCCCTAAGATGTCACCGCACCAGCAACACATAGTATGCGGAAGATTATAGGACACCACCCACACCACCCACACAATCCAACAGGAGCACCGTCCTCCAAGGCCCAAAGTTGCCATGGCACTCATATCCTGTACTATAAAAGATGTATGTTAACTTACAGTAAGTTAACATCATGTTAAATAGGCAACAGAGTTTAGTGAATCTAGGTCAACCAGTTAATATTTCAGATAAATGTCCTCAAAATATCACAATCATTCCTTACCTTTGACTTGGTCAAACACTATAATACATGGACTGCTTTTAACAAACAATCTTTTGATTAAGTCTTATTGATGTTAATGAAATTATTTTGTTTAACAACACCTCACAAATTTAAACTTAAAAAAATTGTGGATCTAAAAAACATAATGTGGAAACAAGAAGACATTTGACATAAAATCCCCTCCTATTTTTCCTTGCAGCTTCACAGGTAATAACCTTCATTGTGTTCTGAAATATGCACTGGGGGTGGGGGGGTGGGGGGGTGGGGGGGGGGAAAGCTTCATTGGTGTTTCAGTTCAAGCTGGTTATCTCGCAATTCTGTGCAAAAACCCAGTGAATAATTTATACTAGGGAGTGAGGAGACAAGTTAACCACACCTATTTTTGTCTAAAATGCTACAAAAGCTTCTAGATGCAGCTGTGCTAAAAGATGAGTGGTGGCAAGCTAATGGGAATCTGAGCATGTCAAAGGGAGGAAAGGCTGCTGTAAAGAAAATGAAATGTAATGAGATATTCTTTCATGCATAATGCATGGTTGAAGACATGACTGCATAAAAAGCCACAGATTTGACAAGGTGGCATTGCAATCATGCACATTATCTTCTCAGATGAAGTTTTTATATTATTGGTCAACAGCAAGGATTTTTTTAATACCAGTAAAAACAGGCTGCAGTATTTCACATGTAGAATTTACTTTAGTGACCTACAGCACCAAAAAGGACAATTTATTCATGCACCTCTAAACGGCACTTAAAATAAATGTTTTTTTTTTAAACAGAGTTGTTTGTGTTATATAAATGAAAGATACCATATTAATAAGATAGAATCAGCATGTTTTTTGTCTCACACGAGAGCTTTATTTTTAGGGACAAAACATGCTTTGAAATATAGTAACAGTACATTCTCTGCAGCAACAAATCAGAAATAAATTACTTCTGTGAAGAGCTCAGTGAAAGATAAAATTTAACATACTGTATAGTCACAATAATAGTTTTACTGTGCTTCATTTGCTAACACATGATACAGAAGTAGCAGACGTTACAACACCTGTTAATGCAATGCGTTAATGGTACCACAATGTTTAGTGCAAAAATTCTGTGGCTCCATTGAATAGCTCCTGCCACTGTACATCTGTAGTTTGCAATTAAATCTATTTTGACAGTATTTAGTTAGAGAGAAATATAATGGAATGTTGACTAAAGCTTGGGGAGCAATGAGGGCAGCATAATAAAATCCCAGTGCCAGAAGAAGCAAACGTATTGGGGTCATGACTTAACAAAAAATTATATTTCTAATAAATGTTATTGGCAGATACCACAAAGTCATAAAAATTATTGGATAGAAAATCTGCTCTTGTTACCTTTGGAAACTATGTAATAGCAATTGCCATTTATTTAAAAAATGCAAGGTCATAAATGGTTCAAAACACCGATGTTTTAAAATGTTCCTTAATGGAATTCCATGGATAATTAAATGTATGTAAAGAGCAACTGCTGTCTAAAATTTAGATCTCTACTATATAAATTAAATGCAGTTCTTTGTGCTCTGAGATGCGCATAAATTCTATTTAAGTTTTTGAATAAATAAATACATTTTGTTATTTCATTGCACTTTTATCATTTAGCATCAGTCAGGATTATTTCTGAAATACATGCAACAGCAAATATGCACATTTTTTTTAACCTGGTGCACTCTGGCTATCTGTTTTCATCCACAGTATATACCTTAATAAAAAAAATGATTCCATTTCTGAATTGGTGTACACTAAAGTTGTTGGCCTAAAGACCATTTGACAATGACAAATCTCCATCCGTCTAAGTAAAATCAAATTATTTTTTCGTTTAATCCAAGGCTGACCTGTTTCCCTAATCAGGATTTTGTAATTTAAAATCTTTTAGATCTCTGAATAGCCATTTTTCATAGTTTACCAATTTTAATAATTCCAGGTTAGCGCTTGAACGAAAAAAAGAGAATAAATGTAACTCATCTAGTGATGGTTTGTTAGAAAATGCAATACAGAACAAAGTGTTTCCAATTCAACATGCACAGGAAAGGGTAAAATGAGCCATCTAACTCACATATTATAATGAATAATTGTATTTCAGTGTAATATCATTTATTTAAAAAAAAAGAGATTATGCCTTTATTGAGCAGATGGTAAAGGTATACGCATGAAGAAATATGAGTAATAATGTAATATCTTGCCTGCTCCCCATCTTCTATGTTGCAGTAAAAATGTATTCATGGACACATTTTACACTCCATTGAACAGATTTTGTCACCATTTTAATATAAGCCCCACTTATTAATGTTGCCCAAGATTGCTGGTTATTCTGTATTCCTTGAGTCTGTGTACTTAGAAAAGGCAGAAACAATAATAACTGCCCCAATTTCCACCGCATATACAATTTTATTTAAGGAATAGATTCAGCTTTATTAAATAAAAGAATGTTGGAAGAGTTTTGCAATTTGCAATAGTTTTTAAATTGAATGTTATTGAAAATATCCTGTAAATGGAATTTTTACAATGAGGATTTTCATAGCACTGTAATATTACCACATAACAGACTGTATACGCACTTTACCCTCATGACCTTGGCCTATAATTTGACCAGATTTAATAAACGTTGATAAATGGGCTTGGTGTGTGCCAGAATGTATCACTTCACTTTGCAGTTATACATTTAGATTTTTCACCTATTTCATTAAACATGATATAGACATTGGTCAATAGTGATACAATTCTCATTTGCATTAGCCAGGACATGGACATATGCGTCAAAAAGTGAAAATTATCTTCTGAGAATGAAAAATATCTCTCATCCCCCACCACCTCCCTTCCAACCCCTTTTACCCCCCACCACCCCTCCACCCTCCAACCCCAGTTCCTGTGATACTTACAGTACTGACCATTGATGGTGCGCCAAACTTGCAGGATCCGCACGGTAGTAGGAAACCACAATCTCTTCAGTAGTTATTTAGTTATGTTGAATTCTCTTTTAGGGAGCTCTAACACCCGAAAGGCTAATTTTCTCAGGAACCAAAGGGTCCCTGGCACTGAAAATAGCGAGGTTCAATACCAGAGGAATCTTTGGCTCTAATTATATCTTTTTATTTAAAAAAAAATACATTGATATCTTTTTGTGATTGCTATTCTAATAAATGGTTTATTTTAATGTTGTTAATTGTAAACATACAAAGCTAGTAGTGTATTTAAAAAAATATAAGCCCTACTACGTCAACAGTATTTTGATGCACAGTACATAGAATATGATACCTGCATTCTGCTAATACAAAACATTTTTAAACGGTTCTGTAATTCTTTAGAGGTAGAAAACCACTGATCTAGGCAGCTTCACAGGGGAAATCACCACAGTAATGCAGGTGAAGAGATAATCAGAGAGACATATCTTTCTTTGCCCAGTAATAATCACTGTTTGAAGCTTAATAACTAGTATATGCATACTTAATTTGGTGAAAAATGTTGATTTACTGTACATGTAGATTAAAATGTTTTTATTCCCCTATCTGTAGCCACTGGACCCTGTCTTTACAGCATTTTAGCCAGGATAACATTGAAGTACTCTTGAAAATATCAAATATGTTGTTATTTAAAAAAATAATTAAATTCATCATTATAAATGCTAAAATACATTAAGCATTTATCTTTCAAGTATCATCCAGTTGATTTCTATTAGAAAATACCAGCCAACTTCATTTCAGTCAAAATTTGTGATTTTGGAGATAATCTCCGGATTGCATCACAAATATAAAAGAAAAATATCACATTAAAAAGCACAAAGTAAAACAAAAATGTTTTATAAAAAGGACTGCACCTTTAAGGATGACACACAAGGTTGTCACTATACAGTATATAAAAAAAAATCCAATGCAAATACATTATGTTTACAGAGATTATTTTTTATTTATTGTACGTCTTTAAAATTTACTTCAAATACTTTACTGTTCTAAAAGAACACCTCATTTACAATTTGAAAGATCACATAATTGAAATTGGATATTAAATATTAGATCCTGTAGGTTAGCACTCAACGTTAAAGCTAATGCATAATTACTTTTTAAATAACACTTTTATTAGATAACTTCCTGGCATTACCAAGTAAATAGCTTGTTCCCACAAACAATAGTCTTTATAAAGAATTAAGAGGCAGTATGATATTTTTGGGTACTGCGGGGAAAGTGTGTTTGGTCAAAAAGCAAAAGAGCTTCTAAGAAAACACACATTTACTCTGCATGTTCTAGTGCCCACTATGCCTACACAACACCACTTTCCTTTGGCTGAGGTTATTATCCATCCAATGGGAACATATTCTACTGTGTTGCTCTACAGTACTTGGTGGGGAGTGAGGTGCCTGCACCTGTGTCACAACTTAAAAGGCCTGCTCTAGTAGCTTCAATAAGTGAGTTATCAACAGTTTTGGGCACTTCGTGTGAGTTTGCATGTGTAGCTATTCAGAAAGCTCCAATAACATGGCAAACTCACTTGAGACCTGCTTCTTCCCGATCAATAGCACTCCTGTTTGGACAAACCAGACAAACGTATCTAAGCTGGCCACCCTGCCTCCCCCCCTACACCCAGTTCAGAACACACACTTTGTAGGGTCATTGGCAGTCATTTTTGCAACCAAATCAAGATTCTAGTAATATGTAACAGGTACGTCCTTCCCATCTGGCAAAACATGACTGAGAATAGCTCCAATGTCATAGGATAATGCATCACAGTATCAATGGTCTTTCTTCATCGTAATGGAGTAGCATACTGTATATTGAGATTTCACTCACTTTTTAACATTCTTGAAGGCCTGTGCATGCTAGTAAGTCATTTTCATGGAATCTCTTTATCGATCGAGAAGGCAATTGAAGAGTTTCAGCAACTGTGCCTTTAAGTGCACAAAAACAGTGACATTGAGCAGTCCCAGGGATGTTTAATGTTCCTGTTTTTTTCTGATTCAGTAATATCATGGATTTCCTTTACCATGTCTTCTGTTGGGTGGATACCACATTCTGTATATCAATGGGATAGTCCAAGATGGTGACATTATGGTACAATACCCAGATTTCCAGAGTTTCCATTAAATACTGAAAAACTCCTGGTGCCACAAAGATTCCAAACTAAAGAGTCAAAATCTGAGTTATCAAGGGTCTGATCGGTAACAGGGCTCTATGAATCTGCAGCATCCTTATCAACAATCAATTGTTGGTATTTTTTTTTTTTTTTGCAAGGTCCAGTTTAAAAAAAAAAGTTTACCTCCAGCAAGAGCAGCAAGTAGTTTACAGCAGGCCCAAGGTATGGTAGGCTTATTTATTGTGCATCTATAATATAATAATACTGTACTCTGGCATCTAATAAAGAAATCATCATAAAGCGAGCAGACATACTGTAAGCGGGGCCCCGGTAGCACAGGATTATGCTGGGTATAATACTGAAGTGGTACGGCAACTCTCAGACAGTAGTTATTATATGGTATTCGATAGAGATCCCCTTTGGAATTTGCTCGTGAGAATAAAGATATAATCACACTCGAAATTAATAAACAACGGATTACAGAAACAGAAGCCGAGTTCTTATCCGTAGAGCATCCTAAATGTCCTGTATTTTATACATTCCATAAAATTCACAAGAGCATGGTTCAACTGCCAGGACACATTTGCTTAATCAACCATTGGACATTTTTGTGGGCACATTTTTACAACTCCTTGTCCTAACCACTAAATCCTATGTTCAAGATGCATTAAAAAATTTACTAAATTAAAAAGCACAACCAATACTAGTGTAACCCCCTCTTTATTTTACCTCAGATTATATGACCTATCACTGAGGTGTGAGCCTGAGTCCTATGGGTTACTATTTTATTCTTATAGTGTGTGGTACATGTTGTGTAAGACTGTAGTGACTAGACACAACTCAGTGGTAATGAATTATAATAAGCTTTATATACTCATATAGCTATAATTTGTGGTGTTACATATCTCATATGAATACCAACAGTGCGAACGCTGCGCAAACAAATAATAACTTTTATCTCTGTCTGGCCTCTCAATCATGGTGTACTGGCCTATACATCCTGGTGTGCTAGCACAATTGTTGGAGCTCATAAACTGTGTGTGTGTTGCAGGCCTGCTGCTTCACAATGATTAAACTGTGATGGCAATATAACTGCAGCTTATATCCTTTGTAGGTTAGCTCACCCACTCCAACCTGGTGTGATTCCTGAACATCTGAGCTCCATAATCTCTCTCTGTAGTAGCCTCTGTCTGCCTGCTTCCCTCTGCACTGTCAGGTCCTGGTCTCTGCTGGGCCCTGCTGCATGCACTGGTCCAGTGGGACAACTCTCTCTGTGCAGTTCCCTCTGTCTTAGGGGTCCTACATGGACTCTCTGGGCATGATGGGCCTACACACCCTCACCCCTCAGATCCTTTTCCAACTGTCACCAACTGTCATCCAATGGCTAAGCACAGTCACATGGTAACTAGGACATGGCAACATTGAAATGTAATTCTTAAAGGTGAAATGTCCTGTGCTGATAGCAGAGACAGGGGGTTACACTAGCGAGAATGTTATCTTAGTAAGTATGGATGTGTGTAGCCTGTTGTCACGACTGTGCTCGCCACAAACCTGGGTCGGACCGCGTGGCTGAGGTGGGGTTGTAAAAGCACCGACCTTAGACCGCGCAGGCTGATCCGGATTGCGCAGTTCGTAGTCGTACGTAGCAGGATCAGGATAGGAGAAGACAGCATCGTCGGTGGACACGCCAGGGTCAGGACTGGAGACATCAGGGTAAACGTTGTTCAAGCAGGAGTTCGGCAACAGGTAGTCAGGAGAGCCCCGCTTCAGCTTAGGAGCACGGGAGTGGCCTCTGCGCGTGCGGTGACCATGGCCCATGGTACTGGTCTCAGGAGGTGGTAGACAGACCAGAGTAGCACACCGCCTAGCTGCACTGGTAAACCAGTGCTTCAGCGCAAGAGTCCTGAGTGGGCTGGGGAATCCTCCGTTTCAGCGCAGGAACCAGGACACGGCCTCACTAGATTAGGGAAAGAGTAGGCCCCAGGAACCAGGAAGCTGAAGATACACAGGGAAACCTCCGCTTCAGTGCAGGAAACCAGGAACAGACCGCTGCATGAATATAGCAGCCGGTCACAGGAAACAAGGAGCTGAAGTAACAAGGAGAGTACTCAGCTTCAGCACAGGAAACAGGAACTGACTGCTGCATGAGACTAGCAGCCGGTCACAGGAACCAGGGAGCTGAAGACAACAAGGAGAGTGCTCCGCTTCAGCACAGGAACAGACCGCTGCGTGACACTAGCAGCCGGTCTCAGGAACCAAGGAGACAGACAAGACAAGGCTTATGGCAGAACACAGAGACATCCAGGAAGGACTATGCTCGGCAGGGAGCATTGTGGGAAAGCAGTACTTAAAGGTAAGAGGACCAATGGCAGAAGGGGCGTGTGGCAGTATTGCTTTGGTGAGTGAATCCAGGCTGCAGTAAATATCAGGGGAAGTGTTCCAGGACTGCACAAGACTGCAAGGTGAGGCAAACAGTAAACCGAGGAGCGGATTCCTTACAGTACCCCCCCCCCCCCTTCACGTGAGACCTCCGGGCGAACAAGACCACTCATAGAGTTGGGGGACCAGGAGTTGTTCCTGAACAGTCTAGGATTGGTGTTAGAGTCATGGTTCAGAGACTCGTGGTCACTCCTTTGTGTACCCCCACCCCCCGGAGAGAACTGCGGCCAGATAGGGCCATCCATGGGTCTTGGGGACATCGAGTTGTTCCTAAAGTTTTTTAGGCGGAAAGGGGATCCGTAAACGAGCAGTTCCTTGGTGAGTACTGTTCTAGGATATGAGAGTGGTGGTAGAGATATCATTGGTACCTGGCTCGCCCCGCAAAATGGCTTGGGAATCCAAGGCTGTGAAGAACCAGAGGGTTCCGGAGCAGAAACGGCTGAAGAACCCCCACTGGGAGCCCAGTCTTTAGAATTGGGACCAGAATTTAGGATAAGCGGCCTTGATAGTTGATCGAATATACCCGGGCGACCTTCGGGACAGACCAAGTCTTGGCTGACCTCTGCATGTAGGAATTTGAGAGGGACTTCTCCTCCAGAGGTCTCCCAGGTAGTGGTCAGCGAGGGTATAGGGTGGGTGGGAGCATTTCCCGGTATTGGTAAGGAAGGTGACAAAGCAAGCAGTAAACCAGGCATAGAGACCGAAATCTTGGGATACGTACAGAGTATTTCCAACTCAAAGGAAATAACAGGGGCAACAGAAGGTTCCGAGGGGGAAAAACATCGTTTCACAGAGGCAGAGAAGCACTCAGCAGTGGAGCTCTCAAATACTGGGGAACCCTCAGTGGGAGATAGTATTGTCTGGGGAGTAGGAATAGGCTTTGGGGCTTTAATATCAGAAACTTGAGAATCAGGCAGAGCAAGGGTAGCGGAGGGAGGGGAGCTAACCTCAGAAGCTGAAGTCTGTACTTCAGTGACAGGGACCTGAGAGACTACAAAAACAGCAGCGAGTAAAGGAATTGACTCCGGAGCTGGAGGCTCGGAATCCATAACAGAAACATCTCGCAAAGCAGAGGTACCGATAGGAGAACTAGCGTCAGGAGCTGGTGCCTGGGAATCAGTGACTGGTAATGGGAGAGTAATGATGGGAGTTAAAGAGACAATAAGCGGTAAGTTGGAACCGTGGAAACTCACAATAGCAGAAACCTTTGAAGTAAAAGGAGTCTTATCCAAAACTGCAAGGGCCCTAACAACAGGGGTGCTTGTCATGACAAAAACAGATTTAGGCGTGTTTACTAGTGCAAAAATTCTGATAACGGGACTCCTAGCCAGTGGTGAGGGTGTCAGGGTTTGACTAGTGAGAACATCAGATATAGTGATAAGTGACTTAGAATCAATCACTGAGGTTCTAGGTTTGCTGGACATGTGTGAGAAAGTACCCTTTAAGACAGGAATTTTAATTTTTACCCCGAGTAACCCAACGGTTGCTGAGCACGTTTAGCTGCAGTGCTGAGGGACTGAGGTTTAGCAAGAGCAGTAAAACTAAATAGCTCAGATTTAAACACCAGGACTTGTAATATAAGCAGGGTGGTCTCAGACTGTACTAAGGGGGTAACAACCGATATGCTGATCCCTGGAGGGTTTGCATGGGCAGAGAAATCAGGGGAACTAACAGCAAGGACGACCTCTATAGAAAGAGATTCTGAATCTGAAGGGAGGTTTTTACTTCTCCGAGTATCAGGGCCGGCAAGGCAAATTTCAGAGAGAGGGGAAACTGTGTGCAGGCTTCTAGCTAGCACATATGAAAAAGCATCGCTTTTAAGTGAAAACAGTGTGTCAGCAAACATTCCTGGGAACACAACATGAACCCCAGGAGGGGCATACTGACCACTGTACGGTTTTAACCCTAAGCTTTGAGAAGGGAAGAACACAGAGAGTACACGGGGGGTAATCATAACTGTACTGGTCTCTGAAGTGGGTATTTGGTAAGGAGTGTCTGGGAAACCAGAAATGACTGCAGATTCCACGACGTGGGGACTATGTGCTGAAGCAGGGATCATCGCTCTCTGGGTGACAGACTGGTTCAGCGAAGTACCTGGAAATGGGATCTCTGCGACCAAGCTTAGGGAAAAACTTGGTAACTGAATACATTTAACTGGAATCAGAACTTTAGCCGAAGTTTCAGGGGGCACAGCAGCTGAAACTTGAGCTGAAGCAGGGGTTTTATAGCAAAAACTAACTAAGGATTCAGCAACCTTGGGGAAGTCATTTAATGCAACCTCTGCTATAGGACTTGGGGACACATTCTCTGAGGCTAGAACGAAGGCATTAGCTTGGAGGCAGCAAGAATTTATAGGAGTTAAAGCAGATAATACCTGAGAGTAAAACATAGAGAGTTTTTCCTCTGTAATAGGTGAGACAAGGGATTCTTCCTCTGGAGCTAGGGACGTGACCATGGCTGGCGGAGAACAGGGGGTTACCAAAGGGGACTCAGAGAGCTGCCCCACAGGGTTTAATACAGGAATGACCCTTGGAACAGAACTTAGAAATTGAAGCTGAGTACGTGGAGGTAGGAGAGATTTGTTCCCTGACAGGGAAGGCATGCAGAACTGCCTAGCAGGGGTTAAAGCAGGAAAAACTTCGAGGGCTGAAAAGGGAGATTCAGAGTTAGGAATAGAGGGAAAAAGGGACTTGTTCTCGGATACTAGAGCCTTAGTGTTGGCTAGAGAAATATACGTATACTCCAGGGGAACCTCACAGGACTGATCAGCAGGGGTTAACGTAGACGTATCATTGGTGTCAGAGTACCCGGGTGTACCATCAGGGCTTGGGACCGTGGCAGCATCTATGTTAGGGGGCAGTGATAGTGGGTCAGTTTGGTCATTTCCTGGAGAGGGAGATACGTCCCCAGGTTTAGCGACAGGACTGGCAGCCCAGGTGGACTGCCAAGCGGCAGCGTAGCTGGCGAGGAGAGGGTCCTGTTCCTTTATGCAAATGTCCAAAGTCAGGGAAAGTACACGGAGTGTGTCTTGAGCATGAACCACCATGAAGAGAGGGTCCTGTTGTACTAGGTGAATGTCCAATGATAAGGCCAAGGCAAGGAGTGCATTTCGGGCGTTGGCAAGTTTGATGGGATGCACATTATCCCAGGTTAAAGGGGAACCAGAGGAGCAAACACAAGCAGCCAGAGACTGTTTTAAGTCCTTGAGGCAATAAGCCTTACTAATGAGATCGTTACGGCATTGTCTTTGCAACGGGGATAAACCTTCATACATAATCTGATTTTCAATCAGGGGTAGTATTTCGCACAGATACTGGTTTTCAAACTGGGACTGGTCTACAGGCCGGGACAGGATTTCAGACAGAAACATACCAACCCCCACCACAGGGCGGTTCGAGTTTGTGGGGCCGAGCATACTGTCACGACTGTGCTCGCCACAAACCTGGGTCGGACCGCGTGGCTGAGGTGGGGTTGTAAAAGCACCGACCTTAGACCGCGCAGGCTGATCCGGATTGCGCAGTTCGTAGTCGTACGTAGCAGGATCAGGATAGGAGAAGACAGCATCGTCGGTGGACACGCCAGGGTCAGGACTGGAGACATCAGGGTAAACGTTGTTCAAGCAGGAGTTCGGCAACAGGTAGTCAGGAGAGCCCCGCTTCAGCTTAGGAGCGCGGGAGTGGCCTCTGCGCGTGCGGCGACCATGGCCCATGGTACTGGTCTCAGGAGGTGGTAGACAGACCAGAGTAGCACACCGCCTAGCTGCACTGGTAAACCAGTGCTTCAGCGCAAGAGTCCTGAGTGGGCTGGGGAATCCTCCGTTTCAGCGCAGGAACCAGGACACGGCCTCTCTAGATTAGGGAAAGAGTAGGCCCCAGGAACCAGGAAGCTGAAGATACACAGGGAAACCTCCGCTTCAGTGCAGGAAACCAGGAACAGACCGCTGCATGAATATAGCAGCCGGTCACAGGAAACAAGGAGCTGAAGTAACAAGGAGAGTACTCAGCTTCAGCACAGGAAACAGGAACTGACTGCTGCATGAGACTAGCAGCCGGTCACAGGAACCAGGGAGCTGAAGACAACAAGGAGAGTGCTCCACTTCAGCACAGGAACAGACCGCTGCGTGACACTAGCAGCCGGTCTCAGGAACCAAGGAGACAGACAAGACAAGGCTTATGGCAGAACACAGAGACATCCAGGAAGGACTATGCTCGGCAGGGAGCATTGTGGGAAAGCAGTACTTAAAGGTCAGAGGACCAATGGCAGAAGGGGCGTGTGGCAGTATTGCTTTGGTGAGTGAATCCAGGCTGCAGTAAATATCAGGGGAAGTGTTCCAGGACTGCACAAGACTACAAGGTGAGGCAAACAGTAAACCGAGGAGCGGATTCCTTACACCTGTATACTACTGTATAATGCCCCACAAAGAGGGTTTGGAGATCATCAGGGCAGCACGTACTGCACATTATAAAGGTACCATCCCCCCAGAGTATTTAATGTTGTTACTGCATTTTATTCTGTATAAGAATCACTTTAAATTTGGGACACAACATTATTTAAAAATGCTATGGGCAGTAATGTGGCTCCAGCCATATTTTTATGGCACATTTTAAAGAGGAATTTATATACAAGTCATGTCATTTTGAACATATCAAATGTTATTATCGCTACATAGCTGACATCTTCCTATTGTAGCCAGGTTAGAAAGTGGAACTTTTATCCTTCTTCGATTATTTGAATAACCAGTAGACACCAGTTCGTCTGACAAATTCTTGGAGTACAACCCAATTAGCATTCCTGGATGTACTAATGTAAGGAATCGGGGAACACGCCCCCTGCGGCGTGCTCCCTCCTTACCTGCAGCATCTCAGTTCCCGCTCTCCTTATAGAGCATGCACGCACCCGCAGTTCCCTACTCGTACCACGGAGCCTGGCCACCCCCGGTCGCGTTGCGCATTCTTTTACGCATGGCGCATACATGTGATGCGTGCGCCGCCCTCTAGCTACGAGTCAAGTTTCACGCCCCCTTGTGGCGTATTCTCTACCCATGCCAAGTTTCCCTGATGTCTCCCTGTATGGTGTGCGCCGCCCTCCTGCTGCGAGTTAAGATTTCCTGTCTCTCGGAATGGCGTGTGTCGCCCTCTAGCTGCGAGTCAAGATTCTGTGATGTCTCTCTGTATAGCATGCGCCGCCCTCTAGCTGCGAGTCAAGATTCTATGTTGATTCTCTGTGTGGCGGGTGCTGCCCTCTAGCTACGAGTCTATCTTCCTATGCATCGCTGCCCCTTAGTCTGTTAAATCGCTCAGAGTTCGATCCTTAAGAGGGGGGTACTGTAATGATGGGCGGAACACGCCCCCTCTGGCGTGTTCCTTCTTTACCTGTTTTCTTCTGATCGCCGCCCTCTAGCTGCGACTCAAGATCCTGTGTCTTTAAGGATTCTGAAGCAAACAACGCCATCTTGCTTCCTGGCAAATCCTGCCCTCTTCCTCCTGACAGGAAGTAAGCCTCTCTTTGACTTTCTCATTGCTATTAGTCATTTGCTGCCTGCCCTGGTGCCTGCTAGTACTACCATCGCATGCTGTTCCTGCCCGGACCTCCTTGGGACCATTACTCATCTCCTTTGGATTCCGGAAGACTGGGACAGTCACTCATTTACAACTGAGGTTAGTTTACCGTTGGGTAGTGTAGGTACCTGCTTAGTAGGGTTCACCTTGACGTGGTAGCAGGCCAATGGATTAGACTAAGAACCCTTATGTTTTATTTAGTTTCGCTGCACCTTGTTGTTTTCTGGCACTATGCCTTTAAAGAGGCTGGACGTGGATGTTACCTTGTGCTCTGGACTCTACTTCCCCGGCTCCTTCCATGTTCATGTTCCTAGTTCCATGTTTCTGTTCCATGTTCCTAGTTCCTGGTTCCCGTTCCAGACTCTTTTGCTGAAGCATTGGTTTTCCCCGCGTTGGTGCCTGAGAACATGCGCCTCCCCGCTCTGCTGCCAGAGCATGCGCACACATGCAGCTGGGTTAGTCGTGTCTCTGAGCTTGGCTCCGCACCTCCGGACGCGTCGTGCATTCTCATGCGAGCGGTGCGCTCACGTGACTACATGCGCCGATCCCCAGCTGCGCGGCAACTCACTCCCATTCGTGTCTCCTGCGGCTTCCCCACCTCGCTATCGGGTCCCTTCCTTTCTGTCGCTTGTGTGGGGAGCGTTACAACTAATTACTCAGGAATCTGGTGAGTTTCACACAGACATGTTTACGAAAACCTCTGACAGAAACTCGATTCTAAGAGCAGACAATTATCACTCTGATATTCTACAGTATTGGATAAATCCCTTGGATGATAAGTTTTTCCCATTAAGATTAAAGGGTCCAAGACAGACCATAAAGACAGACTGGTATTCCTGACAAAATTCACAAGTGCCAGTGACTTTATAAAGCCACTCTCAGTAAACATTGCCAGATATTACAACACAGCTAAATATTATCTGATGTATGTAATGAGTTACCGACTGTAGTCTTCAAGAGAGGACGCAATTTAGCTGATAAATTATTTAACTCAAATGATAAAAAATTGTATTCTACCACTCATTTTTTCAGTGATGGTAAACCAGTGAATTACCTGTGCTTCAACTGTTCTGTGTGTATCAGCCTGGCTACAGGTGACACAGTTTCGCATCCCCACAGTGGCAAGAGTATTAAAATCAAAATCAGGAAT
Organism: Ascaphus truei; assembly: GCF_040206685.1. NCBI lineage: Eukaryota > Metazoa > Chordata > Amphibia > Anura > Ascaphidae > Ascaphus > Ascaphus truei. The sequence goes on from NC_134484.1 coordinate 87,703,256, forward strand.
ACATGTAGATCTACCCATGTATGTAGTATATATGATCAAATGCCCTTGTGGCTTACTATATATTGGAAATACAACCAGAATGATGAAATTACACTTTACATAGCACAAACGTGTGATTAAAAAGGACACTGAACACACTATTCTTGGTCACCATTGTGCAGAAATCCTGTTTCTGAGTTAAGGATTAGGGGCATAGAAACCGTACCACCTAGATGAGGAGCCCTAGATAGTGATACAGCCCTCCTTGGAAGACACAATAGCAGGGGATTTAATGAGCAACTCAATTTAAAGTGCTTTCTTGATATGAGAATAAATTTTCTCCTTTCAACATTGGGTTCATGCCCATGTCCATTGACACTATCCTTAATTTGGATTTTAAATTGTGGATTTCAAGCAACATTTATTATTAGTTACTTTATAAGTATTCTCTGAATGTTTCCAGACTTTTCTGATGCTTATATGAGATTTTTAACCTTCTTATCTGTAGATTAGGAGTTGTTTCCCCTTTCGGGATTTATCTCCTCCTTCTGTTTGCATATTTACTTTTCCTTTTTATATGATTGACTTTTCTTGCCACAGCACTGTGAACAGCAGTGATTCCCCACCCTTCGTCTCGGCATCCTCGTTGCAATGACGGCGGGAGATGCTTCCCTGTTCGCATCTCAGCTAGCCATAACAACTGTCTGCCTGTGTCTCCGTCCCATGAGAGGTGATGTCAGCATTTGGATGTCACATGAAGCGACGTCAACTCGAGACTGCAGACTGTGTTTTGCAGGTTTGATAATTGCTTATGGTATTTATATGTGTGTCTCATTTGTGTAATGTATCCCTCACCTTGACAAATTGTATAATAGAATATGGGAAATGATCCCTGAACCGGTGCTCTAGGTTAACGCAAGGGAAAGCAACATTGCTATATTATGTCCATCAAAAGTCCACTCTATATCAATCCAGCAGGAATGTAATTGATTCACAGAGTAATTTTAATTGTGAGCCATTTCTGAAACGTGAATCATTAATACAGGTAAGGGGGGAGGGGTAGGGGAGGGATCCAGCTCTGAGAGACCCACAGTAGTGAGCCGCGTGATGACGCTTCATCAGACCCCGCACAGAACCCCCAATAATATCCTGCTGTCACACTCGGTGTCACGGGAGACCAGGACTATTAACACATTTATACCGGGATCATTCACTAGGCAAAACACAGAAGTGTTATAAAATGGAGTTTATTCGGGTAAACCTGTGTACACACAATGAATACACAAAATACAGATAAAATACACACTTACTGGGGGTAAAAACTAGGCTCGAATAGGTGCAGGGTGCCTGCTTCGGAAGTCTTACTCTGACCAGGATATCCACCGGATATGTTCCATTGGAGGGGCGGCGATAGAAACCTTGAGCTTACCAAACGTTAGACATTTTGGATCTAAAAGTTAAAAGCTTTGGTACCTCTAGGACTAAATGTCAGAATAGAGTTAGGGTTTCTTTTTAATGCAGTTTTGCTTATCCGGGGTGAGGCATCTATGCCTCATATGGCAGCTGCATGTTTATTTCTGGGAGCTGATATTTATTTTTAATATATGTATTTTATTAATGTACTGTAGTGCCAACGAGTATTCTAAAACAAATCTGGGGCAATCACCAACAAGATCCAAGTACATGCTGGGCTCATCCTGGGTACATGCTGGGTACATGCTGCAACATTTCAGTGACATTTCTGCAGACAGACTAATGGCCCATCGGATTAACAGCGGGGGTCCCTGGGAATTCCATTCAAACTGAATGGGAATGCCAGGGTCCCCTGCTGTGTTAATCCGTTGGGCCATTAGTCTCTGCAGAAATGTCACTGAAATGTTTGAAAAACGTTGTGACGTTCGAAACGCGTTGGATGGGTCTTTGTCACATTAAAGTGCCCTTTTAATTCATTTTTGATTTTGGGTCCTTCCTGCTCCGTTTTTGCTTGTGCGCTTTTTGCTTCCCTTATTACCTTATCAACTATACATTGGAAGCTGCACGGCCTGCCTACCACTTCAAGGGAATGTGAGTATTATATTGTTCAGGGGAACCTGCCAATGAGACTGATGGTGGGTGGGCGAGTACCATCTACCACCTGTCTTCAGGAGGATAGTACCCATACCATTTGATATTAAGTACTAATATCATTGCTCATTCCTTATACCTTGTTTAGTGGTCTGGCATATGTAATTCTTATATACCTGCATTGGAGCGCTTTAGCCTATTTCTATCTTGTTTTCTTATGGTATACTATTGCTTATGGTATTTATATGTGTGTCTCATTTGTGTAATGTATCCCTCACCTTGACAAATTGTATAATAGAATATGGGAAATGATCCCTGAACCGGTGCTCTAGGTTAACGCAAGGGAAAGCAACATTGCTATATTATGTCCATCAAAAGTCCACTCTATATCAATCCAGCAGGAATGTAATTGATTCACAGAGAAATTTTAATTGTGAGCCATTTCTGAAACGTGAATCATTAATACAGGTAAGGGGGAGGGGAGCGATCCAGCTCTGAGAGACCCACAGTAGTGAGTCGCGTGATGACGCTTCATCCGACCCCGCACAGAACCCCCAATAATATCCTGCTGTCACACTCGGTGTCACGGGAGACCAGGACTATTAACACATTTATACCGGGATCATTCACTAGGCAAAACACAGAAGTGTTATAAAATAGAGTTTATTCGGGTAAACCTGTGTACACACAATGAATACACAAAATACAGATAAAATACACACTTACTGGGGGTAAAAACTAGGCTCGAATAGGTGCAGGGTGCCTGCTTCGGAAGTCTTACTCTGACCAGGATATCCACCGGATATGTTCCATTGGAGGGGCGGCGATAGAAACCTTGAGCTTACCAAACGTGAGACATTTTGGATCTAAAAGTTAAAAACTTTGGTACCTCTAGGACTAAATGTCAGAATAGAGTTAGGGTTTCTTTTTAATGCAGTTTTGCTTATCCGGGGTGAGGCATCTATGCCTCATATGGCAGCTGCATGTTTATTTCTGGGAGCTGATATTTATTTTTAATATATGTATTTTATTAATGTACTGTAGTGCCAACGAGTATTCTAAAACAAATCTGGGGCAATCACCAACAAGATCCAAGTACATGCTGGGCTCATCCTGGGTACATGCTGGGTACATGCTGCAACATTTCAGTGACATTTCTGCAGACAGACTAATGGCCCATCGGATTAACAGCGGGGGTCCCTGGGAATTCCATTCAAACTGAATGGGAATGCCAGGGTCCCCTGCTGTGTTAATCCGTTGGGCCATTAGTCTCTGCAGAAATGTCACTGAAATGTTTGAAAAACGTTGTGACGTTCGAAACGCGTTGGATGGGTCTTTGTCACATTAAAGTGCCCTTTTAATTCATTTTTTATTTTGGGTCCTTCCTGCTCCGTTTTTGCTTGTGCGCTTTTTGCTTCCCTTATTACCTTATCAACTATACATTGGAAGCTGCACGGCCTGCCTACCACTTCAAGGGAATGTGAGTATTATATTGTTCAAGGGAACCTGCCAATGAGACTGATGGTGGGTGGGCGAGTACCATCTACCACCTGTCTTCAGGAGGATAGTACCCATACCATTTGATATTAAGTACTAATATCATTGCTCATTCCTTATACCTTGTTTAGTGGTCTGGCATATGTAATTCTTATATACCTGCATTGGAGCGCTTTAGCCTATTTCTATCTTGTTTTCTTACATGACTGATATCCTTTTTTGTGTGTCTTTCTCATTGCATATTGTTTCTGGAGACAAAGAATACTACTATCGACGTTATTGTAGTCAGTGTCAGTATAGATAGATTGTATTTAATAGGGATTTCTTTACTGCTCTATTTTTATATTATCATACAGTATGTAGCCCTGTTTCCCCTTAAACAAGATGGCTACTGGTGCTGCCCTTTACCTGTTGACTAGCAGGAGCCTAAGCTTCTGCCACAGGGAGCCTGGGGTGATATACTTATAACTTTGGTGCAGCGCCTCCACCTGAGAAGGATCCCAATGTAGTGGGAGGAGCCCCTCACAGGACACAACAATAAATACACACGCAATAAAATAGAAAGGCCTTTACTGGCACACATAAATCTTATACTCTATTATCTTATAACTCTATCAAACTAAAGGTACAACTACTCATGCACCTCACAGGGCTGTATCCCACCACCGTGTAACCCACACTGTGTCCTGAGAATCCCAGTCCCTCAATGTCCCGCACCCAACCCACAATGTGTGACCGCACGGCCCACTAATTGAATGTGTTAGAGTTGGTGCACTTTCTGTAGTGGTACCTGCCGGGCGCTCCAGCACCAGGCGCGCCAACAAGGATCAGCGATGTCCTCCAAAGTGCTTTCTCCTCCCCCTGGGATGGTATCCAGCCGGATGAACCCACTTTGAATTCAGTCTCTGCTTCAGTTCAGTGACTGGTCCCAGACTGCAGTATCAGATCACGCAGATTAGCACTGTGTCCCTGACTTATCATAGCTGCGGGGCAAGGTTCCTATCTAAGGGCCTGTCCCTGTAACTGCCACAAACTAATACTGGAAGTTGGGGCCTAGCTGGGGCCTAGGGGATATCTGGCCTAGTGCAGAGGGTCAAAGACCCCTGCACACACACCTCTTACACCTATCTTACTCCAGCTCCGACTAACTCCTCCTCTTCCAGCCCATGAAGATCTATCTCCTGTCTCAGAAAACTAGCTGCGCTATTGGTTCCCTGGCGTCACATGGTCCTGCCGACCCTAAGCATTATGGGGCTAGTTGTCCCCACGGAACCTTTATCTATGGCCCGCCGTGTGCGCGCTGTACGCTGCGCATGTGCAACCCTTGACTCATCCACCGCGACTCCTGGCGCTCCTTGCGCATGCGCAACATGGCCCAATATGGCAGCGACCTGCAGTAAGGGCCGCCGGAGCTTCTGGCCAGTCTGTCGCCACCCACACTAACCCCTGCAGCAGCGGAGGTAGGAGAGGCGCAACAACGGGTGATAGGAAGGAGACCTAGCTATACATATGTACAGAATGGGGGAATACTTATGATATTTTTATATGTGTATTTGTTTTCGTTTTGACCATTTGCGGCTTTTATATTGTAATGTATTAAACATTGTACTTAGTTTGTGTACTATAATATATTCAGTTAACGTGAATCAGCATTGGTGCGCTTATTGCACTTTAGAGCCAAAATCAGACTCCAAAAGACTGTTCATGGTCCCAAGGCTCAACAAAGTATCCGGACGTTCCAACTTCTCCTACCGTGCATCCCAAAACTGGAACAACCTACCAGAGACTCTCACATCCAGCACCAGTTTAAGTTCTTTCAAATCTAAGGCTGTCCCACATTTTAATCTGGTCTGTAACTGTTTCATACGCCCATAATATATATTTTCTTTAACTGTGCATGCAATGTCTTGTATATAATGTATACCCTGTTCATTTATGTAACTGTATTTGTAACCAAGTATTATTTGTTTTACTCTGTGCCCAGGACATACTTGAAAACGAGAGGTAACTCTCAATGTATTACTTCCTGGTAAAATATTTATAAATAAATAAAAGGGAGGGCTCTATGGGCTCTATGCAGTAAGCGTTGATAAGGGTTTTTTCGCCATTTTATAGACAAAATTGGGTTTGAGATTCAGTAAGCGCCGATATGTGCTTGATTTCGGCAGGTTTCGTAGCCGATAATTTTGTTATGGCCAGTCTGCTGCCGATAAGCCTGTTTTCGGCACTTATCGCCACTTTTTTAATTCGGCTGGATTCAAGTAGCAAAATCAGCTTATCGGGGCTGATCGGCACTAAGAAATTGAGACTTTATGGCCAATTTCTCCCGCCAACTAAAGTTGGCAAGTTGGAGGGGAGAACGATCGCTAAGGCTGCCGGAACGGCACTTAGAAAAAAAAAATCATCTGTACATCAATGGAGTCAATGGAGCGGGGACGTATAACATTATAGTACTGTTTACGTTCCATTGCTCACAATACAAATGTGATTAGCATTACAGTGTGGGGGGCATTCACTGCATTGTGTCACACCTGACGTGTATTATTTGATTTACATTGTACTTTTATATGTTTTCATCATTTGCGTGTCACATTACTCATCATGTGATTGTGTCAAGGGAAAATCCTATACTGAACTCTTAAAGGAGAGCCTCACATCATATCACACATTTTACTGAACTGAGACAATTATTTATATGATGTTACACATGTCACACATCTAACACATACACCGTATATTCATGTTGCTTTACATTACACAATGCTTGTAATGTGTAACGCATCTTTAAACGTTCATGTACATCTTTCTTCTCATGTTTACATGTACTTTGGGTCCTCCCTTTTTTCATGACGTCACTTATTAGACAGTCAATCACATTGCATGTTCACATTGTAACCGTTGCATTACAAGCACTTCAACCTAACTTGTACACACATGGACAGTAATTAATCATTGTGACACCTTTCAAACTGATTCTATAGCAACTATCCTCATTACATAAATGTATGCATATGCACACGAGAATTCATTGTTGTGAACATGTGACAATAACATGGCTAATTACACATGTTACAGCAAACTTTTTCCACGTCAATCTCAGGCTTTTTGTCTAATTACATGACTGACTGTTGCGTTCAGAAGTGTTACATGCATTGCACATTACACTAATAATTTTCCCTGCTGAATACACAGAACAAATACTTCTTAGATCAAATGGAGACAGCTTGGGAGCCAAGTACTTTTATATGTTAATGTAACACCTTGCATTTTACTATGTCACCTGACATCATCACTTACCTATTTAAAGGACGCCCATTACCTGCTCATTCACAGCTACTCATTTCAAAATGTTGCGATTGTTTAGGAGACGTCGGAACATTCTTTTGCATGACATGCTTGCTGATGAAGAGAATGACATAGGGCAAGGGAGGGACAGAGCCAGGGACAGTGACAGGGACAGGCACGCGGATACGACAGGGACAGGGAGAGGGACAGGCCGAGGGAGAGGTAGAGGGACAGGAGATCAGAGGAGAAGACAGAGGAGACAAGTTGTGCCTCGTCCGCGTGTGTACAGGGAGAGAACCCTGTTAGATGGGATGAGTGAGGAGGAGATAGTAAGTCGCTATCGTTTGAGTTCAGAAGCAATCTTATCTCTTTATGAAGAGATAAGGGGAGATTTAGATTTTTTGACAGCCAGAGGTCGTGCAGTCCCTGGGCTTGTTAAAATGCTGTGCTCATTACATTATCTTGCTTCCGCGTCATTCCAGAAAACTGTGGGCATAGTGGGCGGGGTCTCGCAATCTACATTCTCGCGGGCCTTTACCCAGTTTCTCTATGCACTCAATAGACGCGCTAGGAATTATATTCATTTTCCTACAGAGGCGACAGAGTGGCTGGAAGTCAGGAATGGCTTTTATAACATAGCAGGGATACCATGTGTGCTGGGTGCAATCGATTGCACACATGTTGCTTTGATTGCACCTAGTCAGAGTGAGCATGTTTACCGCAATCGTAAGCACTACCATTCACTGAATGTACAGGTGGTATGTGATGCCACGATGAGGATAATGCATGTGGTACCCAAATTCCCTGGTTCCAGTCACGATTCCTCTATCCTGAGGAACTCTTCAGTCTTCCATGCTTTCGAAGAGGGACATTTTGAACATGGTTGGCTGCTGGGTGAGTACATATTTGGATGTTGTAAGACAAAACACATATTTGTTTACGAATGTTTTCATTGTAGAATCTTATAACTAATGTAAGCTTATGTGTGCTCCATTGATTATAGGTGACTCAGGATACGGAATTAGGCCATGGCTCTTGACTCCGGTGCTAAACCCTCAAACTGAAGCAGAGGAGAGGTACAATGCAGCCCATATATCTACAATATCTGTTATGGAGAGGACATTTGGCCTACTCAAGACCAGATTTAGGTGTCTGGACAGAACTGGTGGGGCTCTTCAATACAAGCCACAAAAAGTGTCAGATATTATCCTTGCCTGTTGCATTTTGCACAATGTGGCACTCAGACACAATGTACAATCAGACATAGCTGAGCCTTTGGTAGAGGAGCATGCCACCCATTTCGCTGATGAAAATGAACAAACAGCCACTGGTGGCCAGACACGCCAGAATCTCATACATTCGTTTTTTTCTTGTAAGTACAAACATATATGTTCCTAGTACTACTTTTATATATTAATTATAATATATTAACAATAATTTTATTTTATATAACCTTCTGTTAGGACACAGATGAATATGGGTTGCACACCTTTCTTTTCTCTGCTGTGTGCACAAAGGGATGTGGCACTGGTATGTTATTGTTGCACAGGTTATATAATCCCTCTTCCATTTTACTGCACCGACACACTTTATTCGAGCAAATACCCAGTATGTACCTGGCAGGTACCTGGAATGCGCCGCTCCTCACCTCTGACAAGCCCCGTTGCGTTTGCCTTCCCAGCCATGGTTCATGCCTGGCTGACGGGCGGCTGATCTGTTAAATGATAATGATTAGGATTTAATAGGCTGCAATGCTTCGCGTGTCTACCAGATGGCATAAATTCATGAATTGTAATGCAGTATATATATATATACTGTGCAGTATTGCAGCCAGCGGGAATAAAATGCTTCAATCCCTGCCTGGAAAATAACCCAATGCACTCGGGCAGAAAACAGTCACAAACCTCAATACACCCGGGTATACCCGAATTCGTGGGACTAGCCGAGCCATGGCTATATAATGTTAGTACTAATTAAAGAACATTCAATACATTTTCTAACTGCACTGTTTAGCAACATCATTATGTTAATTAAGTGCTTATGCAAAATAGGCATAATGGTATCACATTTTTAATTGTTTGTTAATAAGCGCTGCAAGCAATATAAAATTAGTTCCATATGTAGTATAGTAGTCGGTGGCTCCTCCTCACAATCATCTCATATAACGTTAGACTCTTCAGAAATCATACATTGATCCGATTGAATCTTCCCCGACATCTCTGAAATACAGCAAACACATGATGGTCAAAGATGGCACCTTAATATATATGTATCCGTGACAACGCGTTACACATCTCTATATGATTGTGTATATACACACTTATATGTTAGAAGTACAAGTTTACAAATATACATCATTATGTATCCTTTTGTTTATTTCGTAGCACGCATAACTATGTATATGAACTTTACGTTGCCTGTATACATAATAATGTGCGCGCACATCTTAGTGTGCGCACGCACTTCACGATTGGGTCGACAAAGTGTTAGCGCATGCGCAAAACAATGCGTACGTTGTGCGTTCAATACATGTTGTAACTACCATGAACCATATAATATTTATTTTAAATCCAATGAAGGCCAAAATACATTCGTTCTAAACGCGTACTTCTATAATCTTTTTAAACAGACGTGTGTGGACTGAAACAACGTCCGATCACACAATGATCGAATCCAATACGTCTGACGTCATGTTAAGGCAGCATGAAGTGCACGCAAACACTTCTCCCACAGAATTAACATTGGGCTAACGCTCAGTGCACGCCCACAATCACAGATGCGCGCGCATGACACAGTGCAGTGACCGTAACTATAACAAACCGACACAGCCAATAGCCTTTGACGCGCGCACGTCGGTTGGGGCGGGCCTTACATCCGTAATCCTTTTTAAGGACGCCTTGGCACATGACAAGGGTCCCACGTCATACGTGGCCGACCTGTTTTTTTTTAGATGTTGCATGATAAACAAACAGGTGTGTGTTACAGTTATGGTAACATGTTGCTATTATATGTTTTATGAGATAGGAAAGTACGTATATTTATTCCGTGAGCAATGTGTACTAATCTTTCTGGTCTACTATATTGTAATAGGAAACAATGTGTTTGTGATCGCTACATGTTATGCAGTCTGCAATGTTACGCTGTATCCACGCATTTAAAGTAAAAATGGTGGTTAGAAAAAAAAAACTTTTAACGATGAGTCAACGCATAACGATTGTTATATTTACCATTCTTGTAGAAGTAACACTTCTTCTGCCTGCAACTGGTCGCTCCAGAAAGACAATGCATTTGCATCCATGGTTGACCCAACCGCTGAATCCTGTATGACACACATCTCCTCCATGAGGCGCTCATAGGAATCGCCACTGCCTTCTTCAAACAATTGGTCCGGAGGTACGTTCATTTCTTCGGGTACCCATTCGAATGCGTTTGCAGCAGAAAGGCTTGGTAAAAAATCATAGTAGTTATGTTCTTGTAGAATGTGTGTTTCAGGAATGGAGGGTAAAGATATTGCAGCAGGTATCGATTCACACGGAACAGTAGTAGCGGATCCATTGCTATTGTTATTAGGAATAAATATGCTATTTATCAGAAGATATGTGCCGTGTTCCATGGTGATTTTAAATTGCGGTGCAATCTGCCAAAAAACATACCTTTCATGTAGGTTATCCTGCACACGTTCAAAACATTCATTAGTTGATAAAGTGAATCTTACAGAGGATTTAAAATTTCGCTCCCGCCCAGGTTCTTGGTAATAAGGATACTTTGTTCTAATCAAATCATAGATCTGGCCCACGTTGGCTTTGTTTTCCGCAGTTGATATGATAGCCTCCGCAATCATAATTTTATACCCTTTGTGTGGATGGCTGTTCAGAAATAAATCCTCACCCATTGCAGCTTCAGAAATAATGTGAATGTACTTCTATGTTCTGTGTTCAGAATGTGAAACTATTTCAATGTTATCTATTTTGTGTCTTTCAATTCAAGGTCAGGATAAAAGTTACATCTTTCACTCCTTTTTCCAAACACCAATTCGATAGTGTAGAAATAATTGCCAGACATTTGTGGTTTCTGATTGCCATTTCACTGTGAAAGGCACATTAAGCTATTTTTATCTACTTTCTCAAAACAAATGTAGAATTTTAATTAAAAAACAATGTGGGTGAGGAAATACACAGTGTTCGCATTATGAAAATAGTGCTTACACAGACATATAATGAGATATACACACACACACCTGCAAATGTTTAGTCTGTTTTTTTTGCAACATTTCACTGTGTATCTTTCAGTCTGGTTAACTCCCTGTCTGCAACACAGAGTTTAACTACGTGTGTATATGTAGATATATATATCTCATAAACACATACATATATATATAGTACAATATACATCTGTATATGTCTCTAAAACCAACCTTTAAATGTGTGTGTATATTACAATATTTAAGGGCTTATATGTAAAGAGGGATTTTTATATTGTTCAGATTTATTTAAAGGTTAAAATATTACAGGGTTACTATGTTTGATGGCCTATTACATTCACCTGTGTGCAATTGTGATTTACCATCAAACAAGGCCTTTTTTGAGTTTAGAAGGGCTGTAGTGTTACAACCAATAATATATCTATGTAATCCAGTTCTACACAGAACATATTGATGGCAGTAAGTAGGCCTTGTATGAAACCTATTTAAATGGTGATAAACATGAGTGAATTATGTGAATAATATTTATTTTAGGCCCATACTGTTATAGGCTCACAGAAAGTATAATTCACAAACATTAGGCCTGTATTATTATAATACTGTGTTTTCACAAGGAAGCATGAAGTGTATGTTTTCAGAAAATACATCTATAACAGTTTAGATAGTTTAAATAATATGTATATATCTATATAGATATAGATATAGATATAGACTGTGTGTGTGTACATATATCCATACATACTACATATATATTACTAAACATTCACAGATATGTTCTTGAAACCAGTACTCATACGTGATGAAAGGACAACATTACGAATGTTCAAGCAAGGTGAAGGTAAGTAATATTTTACACTTAATCCTGCTGTACACGGACAATAAAGATGTTATCAGTTAAATAGATGTTTGTTTTTAATTGCATGTGAATAATATTAACATGCAATGATTACATCAAATAACTATCAAACACACCCAAATACAATGTTTTGCAGGTAAGTCAATGGCAGCTTCTCTAAACATAGCAACTGGGTCATGTTGGACCATTACTGAGCAGATGATTAATACATAAATATTAATAACAGTATTCATTCATTAGGACTGTTAACATTTCCAAAACTTCACGTGTAGAAGGACATACTTGAATGTTTGGAAACAACAGGTCTTCAGCATACATACAATATTCATTAGATAATCTGAAGTCAACAAAACAAGGCCAAAGACATATTTACTTAATTATAACATTTATTATTTTTTTTCCTTTTGAGAGCGAGTCACAGGCCTGCTTGTTGTCTCTTGGGTTTTTCTTTTTCGTTTAGCTACAACTTTAGGCACAACAGAGCCAGTTTGAGTGGCCTGTGGCACTTCACGGGCAGGGCTTGTGGCCAGTGACTGTTCACGGGCAGGGCTTGTGGCCAGTGACTGTTCACGGGCAGGGCTTGTGGCCAGTGACTGTTCACGGGCAGGGCTTGTGGCCAGTGACTGTTCACGGGCAGGGCTTGTGCCCACTGACACATGTGACCAAGTTGGTACACAGTGCACAACTGATGGTTGGTCCGTTTCATGTTTGGGTTTTTTGGTTTGTGTCCAAAAACTGGTCAGTAGTAACTGCTTGTGCATTTTTGTTTTTGGCGCCTCCTTTGTAGGTGTCAGCTCCAGAATTTCTACAGATGGCAGCGGTAGGATGTTGTCAGGAACATGCACAGAACTTTCAGCTACTTTACCGGTAACATCCCGACCTGGGGAATGAACATCAGATGACTGGGGGGAAAAAGTAGTAGCATGTAAACATCCATCCTCTGATGGTGTAAAGCTGAATGGATGTGCTGCTGTAGTCATTCTCAGGTGATTAGCTTCAGTTAGCTGAACAACTATTGCTTCTAATGACGTGTTCATTTTTTGCATTTGTTTTGGCACTTCAATGAACACTCTGTGGAGATGTGACAATTATGATATCGTTTCTTCCTGCAGTGATATCATCCTTTCGTGCACTGACATCAGATCTGAATGGCGACGATTTTCTGCTTCAACAATTTTTTCCTCAGAAGCTACTATTGCATCGTATGTGTTACTTGATAGACGATTTGCCTGTGTAACTCTTTCAATGGGAACCTCGTCATGGTCACTTGATTGCATTTCTGTGTCTATGGCGGCATCATCATCATCATCATCATGTGCTATAAATAAATGTACACATTATGAAATGGCATGTTAATCTCTGCTGTTTTACTATGTAATTATACTCTGTGATAACTAACACCTAACATGTTTCCATACGTTTTATAACGTCACATTAAAAACTACCTTGACTTACGAATTATGTTTGGACTCAGGTGTGATGAGTTGCATGACCCAGGTGAAGACACTTGTTCCGTCTCAGGTGACACATGTCCTCCAGGGGCAACTATATATAACAATAACATCAGTTGTTAATTTACATGTGTAAATATTGAACATAGAGTTACTGTATGTTCAGTATTTATGACTAACTAACAGCATCAGTTCCTTAATCGAAAATGTGTGTGTGAAAGTGAACATAAATAGTTGTAATAACAATGTACATGCCTGTGTACTTAGGACTTTTGAGTTCAGTAACATACAACATACTATGTTTCTGCAGTAATGCGTTAGGATAAAATTATTAATTTTGTACATACAATGCATATGTTGTGTAGTCATATCACTATAATAATGTACATAACTATCATGAGATGAACATTCACAATGGTTAAAATGAAGGTGGTCATATTGGAAAAAGAATCGTTTTTGGTAGAGGATATGTGTGGTACATTAATAGAAGCTGTGGCACGCCTGAATGTGGCTGCCACTCAACAACACAACACATGCAGTGTGCGATAATGTGGTGTTGATATCAGTTCAACTATAGATGTGAGTGAACTAATGTGTGACGTACGGTTTCATAACTAATGACTTGTTGGGGGAATTAGTACCTAGAGTTAATCTTTCAAATGACTGTGATTACCTTCTGTTTTGCTGGTCAGTTTGTAAGAACGGTATTCCCTCCCCCAAAAACAGTAATCAGCCAGACCTTTCAATTACTTCAAGCAGGTGAAAATGGTGTCAACAAAGTTGACTGTAAGATGATCCTGTAATTTGGCCTGTGTGCTGAACCCCACCCCCTCTGTTGACGTGTATGCTGTGATGACATATTCATTGCAGCTGCTTAAACACAATGGTAGAAGAGCAAAATAGTCGTCTGAAGTGTGCAAGTTAAGAACACAATGACATAATATATGCTACGTGTGCCTCATTATGCTGTCTGTATATGACATAAAGCAAAAAAGGACCTTTTAATAAACAACAAGACATTTGTTAGTGCAAGTGATGTTTGTTGGCCGTTGCATGCAATATATTCGATGCATGATTTGAATAGCCAGTAATGTCGTGTTTGTAGGAGTTAAATAAATAATATACACATTAATTGATATATATTTATGTTCTGCACCAGTACCTAGTAATAATTTCTCATTAGCATGTGTTACACATGTGTGCTACCCTGTTGTTCCCCATCTTCGCCCACCATAAATTGCTTCCACTGCAGCAAAGCATTGTGGGAATTCACATGCAAATGACCACGCAATGCCACTTGGTATATTAGTTACTGCTTTTAGTAGTACTACAACATATATGTATATTTTGATATATATATATATATAGAGAGAGAGAAACAGACATATACATATATAGATGTAGGTATGCTTATATTGGGAAGACAGTATAAAAAGCAGCGGAAATGTGTAAAATAACTGTAAGCAACGACACGCCTAGTACAGTAACATTTCTCACCTGGTGGAAATTGTGAGGGATAAATTCCAATGTTCCTGTCACCGGCCAAACCCTCCACGATGACGGGAAGTAATTTTCCCCGAAGCAGCTCCTCCAATGGAGTTAAGATCAGACGTTGTGGTGGCGGCCCACCTCCAGTGCCAGAAGCATGCACGCGTTGGTCTTGTATTTTCTTTTTTAATTTAGCCCTAATATCGTCAAATCTCTTGCGACAATTAATCTTGTCCCTGACACGATTCCCACACGCATTTACACCAATTATTATTGTGTCCCACATTTCTTTTTTGCTTGATGAACTTGTCCGCGCTTGAAATACATACAAAATATATGACGTTAATTCATAATAATACAACCACCAGTTTCCTACACTGCTAGCTGTTCCAAGAGATAGCAAACATGCTGTTTTAGGTGTAATATGTGAAGCACATGAGCATTCACTACTAAACCTAGACATGTAAGGAAGCTTGCATTAATATTGTATGTAGTTATCGCAAATTGAACGCCTGAGTTTTCTTGTCCTTGTAACGCATGATAAAAAAATGTGTTTCCACAATAATTAACATTGAAAGATATTATGGACCCATATTTGCATATTAACAAAACTCACATGACCTAGGATCACATGTATTTGAAGAATAAATGGAAAGGTACACTTACCTACTAAATGGCCATACAGACTGTCGTAGTGCTCCAGAATCCCAGTGACAAGAGCTGTATTTTCCTGGTCATTGAAGCGAGGATTACGTGGATGCTCCACACGTTTCTTCCGAGCACGTTTAGGCTCAGAGCTTGCCTGCTGCTGACTGGACTCTCCTTGTTCCAATGGAAGAGACTCCAAAAGACGTCCAGCAGCAAGCACCCCACCACCAGACACACCAGCAGCACCAGCAACAGAGCAACCAGCAGCACTCCCACTCCCAGCAACAGCACTCCCACTCCCACCAACAGCACTCCCACTCCCACCAACAGCACTCGCACTCCCACCAACAGCACTCGCACTCCTAGCAACATCACTTGCACTCCCAGCAACAGCACTCGCACTCCTAGCAACATCACTCCCCTGAACAGTACGTTCACTCCGACGCGTACTGGCATGAGTAGCACTACCACTCACACCAGCATCACTCTTCCCATGCTTTGCGGGCTAACTTACAGCACTCACAAAAAACAGAAAACAAATGTACATCCAATCACACGAAACACTTCCACATAGAAAACAAGACAAATATGTAAACAAAACAACAAAGGACAAAGCTCTCACAATACACAACAAGTCTCTCAGTCAATATGCAAATATTAAATCGCCCAGCTCTGTGCGTCTCTCTCTCTCTCACTCCCAACAACACAGAGAATGATTAACAGTACACGTTGCCTTTAAATATGGCGCGCTATCCAATACATTCTTGCTTCGCCTGATTCTGCAAAATTTTTGATTGGCGAACCTAACAGCACCCCACCACGCACGCCGATACACCTGTGTGTGATCGGCAAATCATCGTGAGAGTGGGCGGAATGGTTTTCGGCTTGATTCTGAAGGGATTTGGCACTTACTGCATACGGAGAGGGAAAATCGCCAATAACATGGCTAATCGGTAAGCTTGCCGATTTCACATTTTCGTCGCTTACTGCATGAGGCCCTATGTTCTATGAGTTGGTATTTATAGCACTCGAGATGCTTGTGGGAGTTACTCCTGAGGAAGCTGTCGGTTTAGCACAGTGAAACGCATTGAGTTAGTAGCTCACTGTTCTGGTCTAAAGAGGGGAGAGAGAAGCACCCTCTGACGGACACAGACGGACGTATTGGCGAAACCGGAAGTGACGTCAGAAGCTGGTACGTATGCGGACACGGAGGCAAAGACGAACGGACGAGGAGCCTTTGAGATCGCGACTCATCACTAAAAGATATCTTTTGCTACCTTGCCTGTTTATCTGCACCAGAAAGTAAGCCTCTATTTGTGAGATTTCCAGATTAATGCATTGTTAAAGTTTTATCTGCACTACAGCCGCGGCCCCTTTTATTCTCCAACATCTCCGAATTTTTTCGGAGATTTTTTCCGAATGCCACGCACTTCACTGCACTTCACCACGTTCATGCCGCATTCATACCGCATTCATGTTGCATTCATGCCGGCGTCACCCGCGGTTGATGTGTTTATTGATGTGTTTATTGATAATGGTTCGGATTTAATTGGTTGCAATTCTTCGCGTATCTGCCAGGTGGCAGATATTCATGAATTGTAATGCTCATGCGCTTCAGTAATGTGTCGACTTGCAGGTGTTTAAAAAAATACCACAGTGGTCCATTGTAAATTGGCCTTGGTACTGAAGAAGTTACAATAATGTATCAATTTAGGCTTTTCATATTAAAAAATACATGCACAGTGTCTGGTGTTTTATTGTCCTGAGAGTCCCGACATGAGTGAACCACCGCAGTCCGTGTTCCAAAAACCCGACAGAACGTACGCTTATTTAATATGGGCCGCGATTAATGCAACAGATGATAAGATGGCAACATTTGGTCAAATGTATAAGTATTTTATCGAAAACTATGGGGGCTATGAACTAAGCTCAATGGCTTTGCGTTCTGATTTGGCTAAAAAGCAGGTTCGTTAAAAAGTGATGCCGGAGACGCTATGCACTAAGGCCTTGAGGCCATTTTTAACATACCTGCTCAAAATAGCTCAAAACAGCCACAGCGTACGAGTTGCTTTTTTTCCCCCTGCTAGCGTTCTGAACCTTTCCGTTCGCTAGCAGATAGAAAAAAAAGCCGCATGTAACATTTGCATGGAGATTTGCTATCTCCATGCAAGACTGTTACAGGTAATCGTACACTAAATAAATACATTTTAATAATAGTGTACTTGAGAGGGGGTCTCCCGAGCTGAACTGCATTGGTTTCAGGTCCGAGGACTCCCTACTTCAGGAGATACAGGCCCCGTTATGGGGTGCCGGTATCTCCTGCAGTTTAAAGCTCCCGTGTCACGTGACCGGGTTATTTACATTCTGCAGGGGATACCGGCACCCCATAAAGGGGCCTGTATCTCCTGAACTAGGGGGTCCTCGGACCTGAAACCAATGCAATTCAGCTCAGGAGACCCCCTGCACATCTACACTAGTATTAAAACATACATAACAATAAACAATAATTCATTACCGTAGCGGCTATCCGCTATAGTAATGAAGCTGCTTTAATGTATTTTAAATAATAGTGTGCGGGAGCAGGGGGTCCCCTGAGCTGAACCGCATTGATTTCTGCCTCAGAGACCCCCTGCTTCCCGAGATACAGGCCCTGGTATGGGGCATCGGGTGCCAGTGCCGCCACCATCTTTATAGCGTCCAAGATGCGACGTGGGCTCTATAAAGATGGCGTCCGCACTGGCACCGATGCCCCAAACCGGGGCCTGTAACTCGGGAAGCAGGGGGTCTCTGAGGCAGAAATCAATGCGGTTCAGCCCAGGGGACCCCCTGCTCCCGCACACTATTAATAGAATTACACTAATGCAGCTTCATTACCTTAGCGGATAGCCGCGAAGGCAATGAAGGGGTTAAGGCACATTAGCATGTTTATTGGGGACAATTGCCCCCAATAAACAACACACATCCCACCCGCCCCCTAACAAATACAGTACTGTAATGGGAAAAATTACTATTATCCACATATGGATAATAATGCATTTGCCCATTTTAAATACATATAAATTACAATAAATACAGTCAAAACATTTAATGCTTACGTTTTACAGGCACCCACGATGAAGGCCGTCTTCATCCTCATCATCATTCTGCCCATGCCCCTACGGGGCTGCAAAACATGCACAACAATTACAATAGCCAATGTAATGTCCCCTAACCCCTTAATCACCATAGCGGTTATAAACCGGTACAGTCATTAAGGGGTTAACCCACCCTCACCCACCACTCGGGAGGCCTACATACCCTCCCACTCTAATCCCCCACCCCGTGAGGCCTAACCACCCTCACCCACTACCCACAAGGAAGGCCTACCCACATACCCTTGGGGCCAATACACACCCCCCCCCAACACATACAGTACAATAATGTGCCAAATAACTATTATCCAGATATGGATAATATATTATTTGCCCATTATGAAACACATAAAACATCCACAAATCAAAACATGAATTTTTAATCTTAAAACCACCACATTGCATGTTAAAATAAATACAGCAGCCAATGCAAATATAAAAAAACAAACTGCAGCTACACAAATGTCTATGAAATGTCACACAATTGCATTGAGTGTGTATATGATGCAAATAATCTGTGCATCATATAACACTATGCAAAATATATGTAACAATAAAATACACTATGAACAATGTCCCCTAACCACCAATGCCATCCTGAAAATCAATTAGAAACTAACCAACATCAATACAATTAGCATCAATCAATTAATCCATTTCCTCAAACAATTAAAATACAATACAAATCAATTATACAATTCCCTATTCAATTGCTAAAGCCAAACCATTGCCAAAACAATTCTAATTTAAAGTAACCACCATCATTCTAATCTTACTACCATAAAGAAGCCTTTAGCTAAATACAAATTACATTATTCACAACAATTACAAAATAAAGATGCTAAATACATTATCCATACATGAAAAAAACCTACAGTAAACATGAGCCAAACAATCAATTATTATCCCTGTATGTCTATCCATGCAGATAGATAAACATAACATACAGGGGCAATAATACAGCATAAAATACAAAGCATTTACATACAAAATTCACATACAATACACCCATTCAGTGTCCGTGAATGTATTATATACATAAATACATTAACGGGCATTAAATGGGAGTGAAAAAATAAAAGACATGAATGAAAAATCATAAAAACCTGTAAAAGTTAAAATAATTAACTTTTCTTTTGTTTACTCACACTCTCCACTCTCCGAAATCCAAGCGACCCGGAAGCACAGGAACCAATCCACAGGTAAGCCATAAAATAAAAAACCATAACAAATTCACGTCTGTGTCTTCTTTCTTCTTTGGGGTCTTCTGGGGTCTTCTTCCATCTTCTTCCATCTTCTTCCGGCTTCTTCTGTCTTCTTACGCCACGCCCTTCTTCTCTTCTTAGGAGAGGAGATGTTCCCTCCTCGGCGACTAGCTTCAAAATGAGGCGACATAGGCTTTTATAGGCCTATGACGTCACATTTTAGTCAAATGTTTCCCACGGTCCTGATTGGGCCGTGAAAAACATGTGATTTGGCCGATGCAAAAAAACATGATGATGTCATTTAAAGGCAATGAAAGCACAGCCAATCAGAATGGCTTTGCTTCAATTGCCTTTAAGATGACGTCATTAAAAGAAACATGGCCGGTCTCACATGGTACGGTAGCCAATCAGAGCGTGGGAAATACATCCCAACTCTGATTGGCTCTAGTACCATGTGACAGCCTTTCAAAGACGTCACATCCGTTTTCCCCCAAGCCTCTGTCACATGGTCTACTAGAGCCAATCAGAGATGGGATGGAGTTCCCACGCTCTGATTGGCTACGGTACCATGTGAGACCGGCCATGTTTCTTTTAATGACGTAATCTTAAAGGCAATTGAAGCAAAGCCATTCTGATTGGCTGTGCTTTCATTGCCTTTAAATGACGTCATAATTTTTTTTTGCATCGGCCAAATCACATGTTTTTCACGGCCCAATCAGGACCGTGGGAAACATTTGACCAAAATGTGACGTCATGGGCCTATAAAAGCCTATGTCGCCTTATTTTGAAGCTAGTCGCCTAGGAGGGAACATCTCCCCTCCTAAGAAGAGAAGAAGGGCGTGGCGTAAGAAATTGGAAGAAGCCGGAAGAAGATGGAAGAAGATGGAAGAAGACCCAGAAGACCCCAAAGAAGAAAGAAGACACAGACGTGGATTTGTTATGGTTTTTTATTTTATGGCTTACCTGTGGATTGGTTCCTGTGCTTTCGGGTTGCTTGGATTTCGGAGAGTGGACATCTAATGGTGAGTAAACATAAGAAAAGTTTATTATTTTAACTTTTACAGGTTTTTATGATTTTTCATTCATGTCTTTTATTTTTTCACTCCCATTTAATGCCCGTTAATGTATCTATGTATATAATACATTCACGGACACTGAATGGGTGTATTGTATGTGAATTTTGTATGTAAATGCTTTGTATTTTATGCTGTATTATTGCCCCTGTATGTTATGTTTATCTATCTGTATGGATAGACATACCGGGATAATAATTGATTGTTTGGCTCATGTTTAGGTTCTTTTCATGTATGGATAATGTATTTAGCATCTTTATTTTGTAATTGTTGTGAATAATGTTATTTGTATTTAGCTAATGGCTTCTTTATGGTAGTAAGATTAGAATGATGGTGGTTATTTTAAATTAGAATTGTTTTGGCAATGGTTTGGCTTTAGCAATTGAATAGGGAATTGTATAATTGATTTGTATTGTATTTTAATTGTTTGAGAAAATGGATTAATTGATTGATGCTAATTGTATTGATGTTGGTTAGTTTCTAATTGATTTTCAGGATGGCATTGGTGGTTATGGGACATTGTTCATAGTGTATTTTATTGTTACATATATTTTGCATAGTGTTATATGATGCACAGATTAATTGCACCATGTACACACTCAATGCAATTGTGTGACATTTCATAGACATTTGTGTAGCTGCAGTTTGTTTTTTTATATTTGCAATGGCTGCTGTATTTATTTTAACATGCAATGTGGTGGTTTAAAGATTAAAAATTCATGTTTTGATTTGTGGATGTTTTATGTGTTTCATAATGGGCAAATAATCTATTATCCATATCTGGATAATAGTTATTTGGCACATTATTGTACTGTAGGTGTTGGGGGGGGGAGGGGTGTATGTATTGAATGTATAGGCCAGGTTTATTTATTTTACATTCAGGGTTGGTTCCTTGGTTCTGCATGAGACCTCTGGAGACCACCTGCGGTCTCCTCGGGTATCTCACGGGTATCAGGCTGGTGGTTCCACGGGTGACACCTGCGGGGATGAAGCGGTGGTCCCACATCTGTGGGGGCACCGCGGACCCATAGTCTGCAGGGTAGAACTGGTGGTCCCACATCTGTGGGGGCACCGCGGACCCGTAGGTGCAGGGATGAAGCGGTGGTCTCACATCCGTGGGGGCACCGCAGACCCGTAGTGAGCACTCGTGAGTTCCCCAGACCCCCGTGAGAACCACCCGAGGCCCTGCAGACACCTGTGGGTCTGACCAGGGGCTCCCAGACATCCGCGGGCCTATCGTGGGGACTCAATTGTGGACCACGTTGACCCAAGGAGGCCATGGCGCTTGGTGGGACCCACTAACAGGCCTCCAGAACCTGTGTGAAACAAGTTGCTGGTACCCTGTAGGTCTGTCAGGTGACCCGCCAGCCCGCCGGGGACTCGCGTGGGGCTGGGGTATGAACCCTGTATGTAAAAGAATAAATCATGTATTTATGGGGGAGCACAGGGGGTGGGTTATGTATTTAATAAATAGAATGATGTTTAATGTGGGGCTGTGTATTGTTTTTATTGTGGGTACAGGGTGTGGGGGGAGGGGGTATTGGCCCCAAGGGTATGTGGGTAGGCCTCCCTTGTGGGTGGTGGGGGAGGGTGGTTAGGCCTCATGGGTTGGGGGGTTAGTGTGGGAGGGTATGTAGGCCTCCCGAGTGGTGGGTGAGAGTGGGTTAACCCCTTAATGACTGTAGCGGTTAATAACCGCTATGGTGATTAAGGGGTTAGGGGACATTACATTGGCTATTGTAATTATTGTGCATGTTTTGCAGCACCGGAAGGGCATGGGCAGAATGAAGATGAGGATGAAGACGGTCTTCATCGTGGGTGCCTGTAAAAGGTAAATGTAATATGTTTTGACTGTATTTATTGAATGTTATATGTATTTAAAATGGCCAAATGCATTATTATCCATATTTGGATAATAGTAATTTTGGCCATTACTGTATAGTATGTGTTAGGAGGGTGTATTTAGTTAGAATTGTTGTTTATTATTTTTAGAGGTGCAATATTGGTAACGCAGGCCGCGGGTACCCCGGGACTCCCGCGGGGACCCCGGGATGGCCGCGGGTAACCCCAGACTCCCACAGGGACCCCCGCACTCCTGTGGGGACCCCCACTAAGTGAGCCGGGGACCATACATCTGGAGTAAAACAGCACTCATCACCCTATACTTCTCCCTGAGTGCCGGTGGCAGTTCGCGCAGGATGATGTCGTGCACCGTATCGATGCAAGCGTATATAGGTTGGATTCTGGGAGCGGGTGTGCTTCTGGGAGCGGGTGTGCTTGTGGCGGCGGGTGAGGGTAGGTTGGCCGGGAGGAAGCTTTCCTCCTGTCTTGGTCGCCGTGTTGTCTCCTGGCTTTGTCTTGACGGGGTTGTCGTGTTATCCTCCTCGTCAACGACAAACATGTACACAAATTCTTCTGGTGGAGGGGGTGCGCTTTGTACTGGAAGGTGGTCGAAGGTCCAGTTCATCACATCCATGCCACCCTCCTGCTCCGGCGTTGGGTATACAGGGGCATGAACACCGAGCAAATTATGTATCCCCGCTATGTCAGTCTCTATCTTCTCCATCCGTTGATCCATCTTCTCCATCCATTGATCCATCTTCTCTATCCGTTAATCCATATTTAGCATGGTCTCTAGAAGAAGATCTATCTTTACCAGCATAGTAGATTTCCCGGGGATATTGACACTTAACCCATTCAGCATGCGGTCTAACGAGCTGGTTCTTGTGCATGGGGTGCGGTGGACATCTGGGTGGATGGGTGCTACGGAGGATGAGATAGGGGTTCCCTGGAGAGAAGCGGCAGCGTCGTCGGAGGATGGAGGAGGTGACCTGTGGATGTCCGGGAGAGAAGCGGTAGCGTCGTCGAAGAGGGATAGAGAAAGTGACCTGTGGATTTCCAGGCGAGAAGCGGCAGAGTCGTCTAAGTGTAATGGAGAAAGTGACCCGTGGATTTCCGGGAGACCAGCGGCAGCGTCGTCGAAGAGTAGTGGAGAAGATGGGCTGTGGGGTTCCGGGAGAGCGGTGGCAGCGTCGTGGACAAGTAGTGGAGAAGATGGGCTGTAGATTTCCGGGAGAGCAGCAGCAGAGACGTCAAAGCATAATCGAGGAAGTGGCCTGAGGGTTCGATGGGTTGGCTGCCATTTGTTTTGCCTTGAGTGTACATCACCGAATTTCTTCTTGACATAATAAGGCTTACGTGTATTAAAACCCTTAGCCTTTGGGGTCAGCAGAAGGTTTTCTTTATTAGCCTTAGCCTGTCGCTTTGCCCTTGGCTTGGAAATGGCTGCCGCCTTTCGCTTTTTCTGTGCGATAGGCACGGCAGAGGCGAGTGACTTCCTGCGTCCGTAGAATCGAGGTTGATCCATGGATGCAGATGGCACAATGCAGTATCTGGACAAGGGCAAGTTCAGATACAGATCCAGTGGTGGATAATGCAAAGTGTGTAACCTTTTATGCATGGCGACGAGGTACAGGTGTTAAAAGTGGGCGTACTCTAATGTGAGTCATTAATGTTTAAATACACCATCCATTTTGTGGATTCACTGCACATTGAATACACATCGACTAAACATCGAATATACATTCTTGTGCTTGTATTTCTTTCTACTCGCAGCTATGCCTGTTAAAAAGATTTCAAAGGATCTCAGCATGAGAATTAAGGAGATGTACACGAGCGGACACCGAATTGCAGATATCCAACGCTGGTTAGCTGCTTCTGGCCTCGTTGTGCCATCAACCACCATGTGCTATCATGAACACGGAAAAACCAAACAACGCACGAGGACACCAACGGTAACTAACACGTAAGTATATTTATATAACTATATAATACAGTATATCTATTATTGTTTATATTGCTGCATATTAATATAACTATATAGTATAGATCTATCTAATTTTATAGTTATTTCGGTATATTTATATAACTACAGTATATAATACAGTATATCTATTATTGTTTATATTGCTGCGTATTAATAGAACTATATAGTATAGATCTATCTAATTTTATAGTTATTTCGGTATATTTACAGTAGCGGCATACTTTATTCTGACCAATGCCGGCAGCATGCCAGGATCTACTCTGGCTGCCGCGAGTCAAGACCGCGCGCTGCCACATTTCTGACACGCACCCCCCCTCCGCTTCGGGCGCATTTTAGCCCCCCTTCCCGACCCCGAACCCGGCTCCTGCTCTGCCCCTCTGCTTCCCCGCACCCCCGCTTACCTCCATTTACACTCCAGGGGTGTCGGGGAAGCCGGGGAAGCCGGGGAAGCCGGGGAAACTGGGCGCGTCACGTGACAGTGACGTCACAGTGCGCCGCAACTAGCCGCGTCACCACGCTTCCCGCACGCATCCTGCCGTGCGGGAAGTGTAAGAATAAATAATGTTGATACTGTATAGAACTACAGTATATATATATAATACAGTATATCTATTATTGTTTATATTGCTGCATATTAATAGAACTATATAGTATAGATCTATCTAATTTTATAGTTATTTTGGTATATTTATATAACTACAGTATATAATACAGTATATCTATTATTGTTTATATTGCTGCATATTAATAGAACTATATAGTATAGATCTATCTAATTGTATAGTTATTTCGGTATATTTATATAACTACAGTATATAATACAGTATATCTATTATTTTTTATATTGCTGCATCTATAATTGTTTACTGTAAATGAGGTGCTACTTGTGGCCTACTGCACTGTAACTTACCGGATTGTTGTTTTTCTGTACACTGTAGGGAGATAACGCTTCTGGTCAACAAAATAAGTGAAGAGAATGATGAGAAGAGTGCCTTAAGGGTCAAATACACTCTGCTGCAAAATCCCAATCTCACTGTATCCGAGACCAACATAAAGAAGATGAGACGCTGAATTGGATGGAAATATGGACATGTGAGGTTAGTACTGGACAGTACAGGACGTTAAAGTGTTGTTTAAGAAACTGTACTGTACCTATAAAATTATTCCTTGTCATTACAGAGCGTACCCTATGATAAGGAATGTTAACAAGATCAAGAAAGTGGTCCAGGCCCAGGCATGGATCGACAGTGGAGAAAATTTCCAGGATTGCATCTTCACTGACGAGTCTACTGTGTTGCTGGAGAGATTTGCCACCTTTGCATTCCACAAAAAATGTCGCATATCTATGAAGCTGCGTCCAAAACACCCAGTGAAGATGCATGTGTGGGGTGCCATCTCTAGGCGTGGACCAGGATGCATTGTCATCTTTGAAGGTAAAATAAGTCATACGCTTTTGCCTTATGCACTGTACTGTACTAGTGTGCAATTTTTTGAGCACTTTTCTTTTCTTGTTATAGGAATCATGAATAAAGCTTTTTTCCAAGAGCAAATTGTACCTGAGATTGTGGAATACATCACACTTGAGTTCCCAGATGGTCACCGTTTCTACCAGGGGTTATCGACACTTAACCCATTCAGCATGCGGTCTAACGAGCTGGTTCTTGTGCATGGGGTGCGGTGGACATCTGGGTGGATGGGTGCTACGGAGGATGAGATGGGGGTTCCCTGGAGAGAAGCGGCAGCGTCGTCGAAGGAGGATGGAGGAGGTGACCTGTGGATGTCCGGGAGAGAAGCGGTAGCGTCATCGAAGAGGGATGGAGAAAGTGACCTGTGGATTTCCAGGCGAGAAGCGGCAGGGTCGTCTAAGCATAATGGAGAAAGTGACCCGTGGATTTCCGGGAGACCAGCGGCAGCGTCGTCGAAGAGTAGTGGAGAAGATGGGCTGTGGGGTTCCGGGAGAGCGGCGGCAGCATTGTGGACAAGTAGTGGAGAAGATGGGCTGTAGATTTCCGGGAGAGCAGCAGCAGAGACGTCAAAGCATAATCGAGGAAGTGGCCTGAGGGTTCGATGGGTTGGCTGCCATTTGTTTTGCCTTGAGTGTACATCACCGAATTTCTTCTTGACATAATAAGGCTTACGTGTATTAAAACCCTTAGCCTTTGGGGTCAGCAGAAGGTTTTCTTTATTAGCCTTAGCCTGTCGCTTTGCCCTTGGCTTGGAAATGGCTGCCGCCTTTCGCTTTTTCTGTGCGATAGGCACGGCAGAGGCGAGTGACTTCCTGCGTCCGTAGAATCGAGGTTGATCCATGGATGCAGATGGCACAATGCAGTATCTGGACAAGGGCAAGTTCAGATACAGATCCAGTGGTGGATAATGCAAAGTGTGTAACCTTTTATGCATGGCGACGAGGTACAGGTGTTAAAAGTGGGCGTACTCTAATGTGAGTCATTAATGTTTAAATACACCATCCATTTTGTGGATTCACTGCACATTGAATACACATCGACTAAACATCGAATATACATTCTTGTGCTTGTATTTCTTTCTACTCGCAGCTATGCCTGTTAAAAAGATTTCAAAGGATCTCAGCATGAGAATTAAGGAGATGTACACGAGCGGACACCGAATTGCAGATATCCAACGCTGGTTAGCTGCTTCTGGCCTCGTTGTGCCATCAACCACCATGTGCTATCATGCACACGGAAAAACCAAACAACGCACGAGGACACCAACGGTAACTAACACGTAAGTATATTTATATAACTATAATAATACAGTATATCTATTATTGTTTATATTGCTGCATATTAATATAACTATATAGTATAGATCTATCTAATTTTATAGTTATTTCGGTATATTTATATAACTACAGTATATAATACAGGATATCTATTATTGTTTATATTGCTGCGTATTAATAGAACTATATAGTATAGATCTATCTAATTTTACAGTTATTTCGGTATATTTACAGTAGCGGCATACTTTATTCTGACCAATGCCGGCGGCATGCCAGGATCTACTCTGGCTGCCGCCAGTCAAGACCGCGCGCTGCCGCGTTTCCGACACGCACCCCCCCTCCGCTTTGGGCGCATTTTAGCCCCCCTTCCCGACCCCGAACCCGGCTCCTGCTCTGCCCCTCTGCTTCCCCGCACCCCCGCTTACCTCAATTTACACTCCAGGGGTGTCGGGGAAGCCGGGAAAACCGGGGAAACCGGGCGCGTCACGTGACGTGACGTCACTGTGCACCGCAACTAGCCGCGTCACCACGCTTCCCGCACGCATCCTGCCGTGCGGGAAGTGTAAGAATAAATAATGTCGATACTCTATATAACTACAGTATATATATATAATACAGTATATCTATTATTGTTTATATTGCTGCATATTAATAGAACTATATAGTATAGATCTATCTAATTTTATAGTTATTTTGGTATATTTATATAACTACAGTATATAATACAGTATATCTATTATTGTTTATATTGCTGCATATTAATAGAACTATATAGTATAGATCTATCTAATTTTATAGTTATTTCGGTATATTTATATAACTACAGTATATAATACAGTATATCTATTATTGTTTATACTGCTGCATATTAATAGAACTATATAGTATAGATCTATCTAATTTTATAGTTATTTTGGTATATTTATATAACTACAGTATATAATACAGTATATCTATTATTGTTTATATTCCTGCATATTAATATAACTATATAGTATAGATCTATCTAATTTTATAGTTATTTTGGTATATTTATATAACTACAGTATATAATACAGTATATATATTATTGTTTATATTGCTGCATATTAATATAACTATATAGTATAGATCTATCTCATTTTATAGTTATTTCGGTATATTTATATAACTACAGTATATAATACAGTATATCTATTATTATTTATTTTGCTGCATATTAATATAACTACTGTATATAGTATAGATCTATCTAATTGTATAGTTATTTCGGTATATTTATATAACTACAGTATATAATACAGTATATCTATTATTTTTTATATTGCTGCATCTATAATTGTTTACTGTAAATGAGGTGCTACTTGTGGCCTACTGCACTGTAACTTACCGGATTGTTGTTTTTCTGTACACTGTAGGGAGATAACGCTTCTGGTCAACAAAATAAGTGAAGAGAATGATGAGAAGAGTGCCTTAAGGGTCAAATACACTCTGCTGCAAAATCCCAATCTCACTGTATCCGAGACCAACATAAAGAAGATGAGACGCTGAATTGGATGGAAATATGGACATGTGAGGTTAGTACTGGACAGTACAGGACGTTAAAGTGTTGTTTAAGAAACTGTACTGTACCTATAAAATTATTCCTTGTCATTACAGAGCGTACCCTATGATAAGGAATGTTAACAAGATCAAGAAAGTGGTCCAGGCCCAGGCATGGATCGACAGTGGAGAAAATTTCCAGGATTGCATCTTCACTGACGAGTCTACTGTGTTGCTGGAGAGATTTGCCACCTTTGCATTCCACAAAAAATGTCGCATATCTATGAAGCTGCGTCCAAAACACCCAGTGAAGATGCATGTGTGGGGTGCCATCTCTAGGCGTGGACCAGGATGCA
This sequence comes from Ascaphus truei, assembly GCF_040206685.1. Lineage (NCBI taxonomy): Eukaryota > Metazoa > Chordata > Amphibia > Anura > Ascaphidae > Ascaphus > Ascaphus truei. The sequence goes on from NC_134484.1 coordinate 87,732,580, forward strand.
TTGTCATCTTTGAAGGTAAAATAAGTCATACGCTTTTGCCTTATGCACTGTACTGTACTAGTGTGCAATTTTTTGAGCACTTTTCTTTTCTTGTTATAGGAATCATGAATAAAGCTTTTTTCCAAGAGCAAATTGTACCTGAGATTGTGGAATACATCACACTTGAGTTCCCAGATGGTCACCGTTTCTACCAGGGGTTATCGACACTTAACCCATTCAGCATGCGGTCTAACGAGCTGGTTCTTGTGCATGGGGTGCGGTGGACATCTGGGTGGATGGGTGCTACGGAGGATGAGATGGGGGTTCCCTGGAGAGAAGCGGCAGCGTCGTCGAAGGAGGATGGAGGAGGTGACCTGTGGATGTCCGGGAGAGAAGCGGTAGCGTCATCGAAGAGGGATGGAGAAAGTGACCTGTGGATTTCCAGGCGAGAAGCGGCAGGGTCGTCTAAGCATAATGGAGAAAGTGACCCGTGGATTTCCGGGAGACCAGCGGCAGCGTCGTCGAAGAGTAGTGGAGAAGATGGGCTGTGGGGTTCCGGGAGAGCGGCGGCAGCATTGTGGACAAGTAGTGGAGAAGATGGGCTGTAGATTTCCGGGAGAGCAGCAGCAGAGACGTCAAAGCATAATCGAGGAAGTGGCCTGAGGGTTCGATGGGTTGGCTGCCATTTGTTTTGCCTTGAGTGTACATCACCGAATTTCTTCTTGACATAATAAGGCTTACGTGTATTAAAACCCTTAGCCTTTGGGGTCAGCAGAAGGTTTTCTTTATTAGCCTTAGCCTGTCGCTTTGCCCTTGGCTTGGAAATGGCTGCCGCCTTTCGCTTTTTCTGTGCGATAGGCACGGCAGAGGCGAGTGACTTCCTGCGTCCGTAGAATCGAGGTTGATCCATGGATGCAGATGGCACAATGCAGTATCTGGACAAGGGCAAGTTCAGATACAGATCCAGTGGTGGATAATGCAAAGTGTGTAACCTTTTATGCATGGCGACGAGGTACAGGTGTTAAAAGTGGGCGTACTCTAATGTGAGTCATTAATGTTTAAATACACCATCCATTTTGTGGATTCACTGCACATTGAATACACATCGACTAAACATCGAATATACATTCTTGTGCTTGTATTTCTTTCTACTCGCAGCTATGCCTGTTAAAAAGATTTCAAAGGATCTCAGCATGAGAATTAAGGAGATGTACACGAGCGGACACCGAATTGCAGATATCCAACGCTGGTTAGCTGCTTCTGGCCTCGTTGTGCCATCAACCACCATGTGCTATCATGAACACGGAAAAACCAAACAACGCACGAGGACACCAACGGTAACTAACACGTAAGTATATTTATATAACTATATAATACAGTATATCTATTATTGTTTATATTGCTGCATATTAATATAACTATATAGTATAGATCTATCTAATTTTATAGTTATTTCGGTATATTTATATAACTACAGTATATAATACAGTATATCTATTATTGTTTATATTGCTGCGTATTAATAGAACTATATAGTATAGATCTATCTAATTTTATAGTTATTTCGGTATATTTACAGTAGCGGCATACTTTATTCTGACCAATGCCGGCAGCATGCCAGGATCTACTCTGGCTGCCGCGAGTCAAGACCGCGCGCTGCCACATTTCTGACACGCACCCCCCCTCCGCTTCGGGCGCATTTTAGCCCCCCTTCCCGACCCCGAACCCGGCTCCTGCTCTGCCCCTCTGCTTCCCCGCACCCCCGCTTACCTCCATTTACACTCCAGGGGTGTCGGGGAAGCCGGGGAAGCCGGGGAAGCCGGGGAAACTGGGCGCGTCACGTGACAGTGACGTCACAGTGCGCCGCAACTAGCCGCGTCACCACGCTTCCCGCACGCATCCTGCCGTGCGGGAAGTGTAAGAATAAATAATGTTGATACTGTATAGAACTACAGTATATATATATAATACAGTATATCTATTATTGTTTATATTGCTGCATATTAATAGAACTATATAGTATAGATCTATCTAATTTTATAGTTATTTTGGTATATTTATATAACTACAGTATATAATACAGTATATCTATTATTGTTTATATTGCTGCATATTAATAGAACTATATAGTATAGATCTATCTAATTGTATAGTTATTTCGGTATATTTATATAACTACAGTATATAATACAGTATATCTATTATTTTTTATATTGCTGCATCTATAATTGTTTACTGTAAATGAGGTGCTACTTGTGGCCTACTGCACTGTAACTTACCGGATTGTTGTTTTTCTGTACACTGTAGGGAGATAACGCTTCTGGTCAACAAAATAAGTGAAGAGAATGATGAGAAGAGTGCCTTAAGGGTCAAATACACTCTGCTGCAAAATCCCAATCTCACTGTATCCGAGACCAACATAAAGAAGATGAGACGCTGAATTGGATGGAAATATGGACATGTGAGGTTAGTACTGGACAGTACAGGACGTTAAAGTGTTGTTTAAGAAACTGTACTGTACCTATAAAATTATTCCTTGTCATTACAGAGCGTACCCTATGATAAGGAATGTTAACAAGATCAAGAAAGTGGTCCAGGCCCAGGCATGGATCGACAGTGGAGAAAATTTCCAGGATTGCATCTTCACTGACGAGTCTACTGTGTTGCTGGAGAGATTTGCCACCTTTGCATTCCACAAAAAATGTCGCATATCTATGAAGCTGCGTCCAAAACACCCAGTGAAGATGCATGTGTGGGGTGCCATCTCTAGGCGTGGACCAGGATGCATTGTCATCTTTGAAGGTAAAATAAGTCATACGCTTTTGCCTTATGCACTGTACTGTACTAGTGTGCAATTTTTTGAGCACTTTTCTTTTCTTGTTATAGGAATCATGAATAAAGCTTTTTTCCAAGAGCAAATTGTACCTGAGATTGTGGAATACATCACACTTGAGTTCCCAGATGGTCACCGTTTCTACCAGGGGTTATCGACACTTAACCCATTCAGCATGCGGTCTAACGAGCTGGTTCTTGTGCATGGGGTGCGGTGGACATCTGGGTGGATGGGTGCTACGGAGGATGAGATGGGGGTTCCCTGGAGAGAAGCGGCAGCGTCGTCGAAGGAGGATGGAGGAGGTGACCTGTGGATGTCCGGGAGAGAAGCGGTAGCGTCATCGAAGAGGGATGGAGAAAGTGACCTGTGGATTTCCAGGCGAGAAGCGGCAGGGTCGTCTAAGCATAATGGAGAAAGTGACCCGTGGATTTCCGGGAGACCAGCGGCAGCGTCGTCGAAGAGTAGTGGAGAAGATGGGCTGTGGGGTTCCGGGAGAGCGGCGGCAGCATTGTGGACAAGTAGTGGAGAAGATGGGCTGTAGATTTCCGGGAGAGCAGCAGCAGAGACGTCAAAGCATAATCGAGGAAGTGGCCTGAGGGTTCGATGGGTTGGCTGCCATTTGTTTTGCCTTGAGTGTACATCACCGAATTTCTTCTTGACATAATAAGGCTTACGTGTATTAAAACCCTTAGCCTTTGGGGTCAGCAGAAGGTTTTCTTTATTAGCCTTAGCCTGTCGCTTTGCCCTTGGCTTGGAAATGGCTGCCGCCTTTCGCTTTTTCTGTGCGATAGGCACGGCAGAGGCGAGTGACTTCCTGCGTCCGTAGAATCGAGGTTGATCCATGGATGCAGATGGCACAATGCAGTATCTGGACAAGGGCAAGTTCAGATACAGATCCAGTGGTGGATAATGCAAAGTGTGTAACCTTTTATGCATGGCGACGAGGTACAGGTGTTAAAAGTGGGCGTACTCTAATGTGAGTCATTAATGTTTAAATACACCATCCATTTTGTGGATTCACTGCACATTGAATACACATCGACTAAACATCGAATATACATTCTTGTGCTTGTATTTCTTTCTACTCGCAGCTATGCCTGTTAAAAAGATTTCAAAGGATCTCAGCATGAGAATTAAGGAGATGTACACGAGCGGACACCGAATTGCAGATATCCAACGCTGGTTAGCTGCTTCTGGCCTCGTTGTGCCATCAACCACCATGTGCTATCATGAACACGGAAAAACCAAACAACGCACGAGGACACCAACGGTAACTAACACGTAAGTATATTTATATAACTATATAATACAGTATATCTATTATTGTTTATATTGCTGCATATTAATATAACTATATAGTATAGATCTATCTAATTTTATAGTTATTTCGGTATATTTATATAACTACAGTATATAATACAGTATATCTATTATTGTTTATATTGCTGCGTATTAATAGAACTATATAGTATAGATCTATCTAATTTTATAGTTATTTCGGTATATTTACAGTAGCGGCATACTTTATTCTGACCAATGCCGGCAGCATGCCAGGATCTACTCTGGCTGCCGCGAGTCAAGACCGCGCGCTGCCACATTTCTGACACGCACCCCCCCTCCGCTTCGGGCGCATTTTAGCCCCCCTTCCCGACCCCGAACCCGGCTCCTGCTCTGCCCCTCTGCTTCCCCGCACCCCCGCTTACCTCCATTTACACTCCAGGGGTGTCGGGGAAGCCGGGGAAGCCGGGGAAGCCGGGGAAACTGGGCGCGTCACGTGACAGTGACGTCACAGTGCGCCGCAACTAGCCGCGTCACCACGCTTCCCGCACGCATCCTGCCGTGCGGGAAGTGTAAGAATAAATAATGTTGATACTGTATAGAACTACAGTATATATATATAATACAGTATATCTATTATTGTTTATATTGCTGCATATTAATAGAACTATATAGTATAGATCTATCTAATTTTATAGTTATTTTGGTATATTTATATAACTACAGTATATAATACAGTATATCTATTATTGTTTATATTGCTGCATATTAATAGAACTATATAGTATAGATCTATCTAATTGTATAGTTATTTCGGTATATTTATATAACTACAGTATATAATACAGTATATCTATTATTTTTTATATTGCTGCATCTATAATTGTTTACTGTAAATGAGGTGCTACTTGTGGCCTACTGCACTGTAACTTACCGGATTGTTGTTTTTCTGTACACTGTAGGGAGATAACGCTTCTGGTCAACAAAATAAGTGAAGAGAATGATGAGAAGAGTGCCTTAAGGGTCAAATACACTCTGCTGCAAAATCCCAATCTCACTGTATCCGAGACCAACATAAAGAAGATGAGACGCTGAATTGGATGGAAATATGGACATGTGAGGTTAGTACTGGACAGTACAGGACGTTAAAGTGTTGTTTAAGAAACTGTACTGTACCTATAAAATTATTCCTTGTCATTACAGAGCGTACCCTATGATAAGGAATGTTAACAAGATCAAGAAAGTGGTCCAGGCCCAGGCATGGATCGACAGTGGAGAAAATTTCCAGGATTGCATCTTCACTGACGAGTCTACTGTGTTGCTGGAGAGATTTGCCACCTTTGCATTCCACAAAAAATGTCGCATATCTATGAAGCTGCGTCCAAAACACCCAGTGAAGATGCATGTGTGGGGTGCCATCTCTAGGCGTGGACCAGGATGCATTGTCATCTTTGAAGGTAAAATAAGTCATACGCTTTTGCCTTATGCACTGTACTGTACTAGTGTGCAATTTTTTGAGCACTTTTCTTTTCTTGTTATAGGAATCATGAATAAAGCTTTTTTCCAAGAGCAAATTGTACCTGAGATTGTGGAATACATCACACTTGAGTTCCCAGATGGTCACCGTTTCTACCAGGGGTTATCGACACTTAACCCATTCAGCATGCGGTCTAACGAGCTGGTTCTTGTGCATGGGGTGCGGTGGACATCTGGGTGGATGGGTGCTACGGAGGATGAGATGGGGGTTCCCTGGAGAGAAGCGGCAGCGTCGTCGAAGGAGGATGGAGGAGGTGACCTGTGGATGTCCGGGAGAGAAGCAGTAGCGTCATCGAAGAGGGATGGAGAAAGTGACCTGTGGATTTCCAGGCGAGAAGCGGCAGGGTCGTCTAAGCATAATGGAGAAAGTGACCCGTGGATTTCCGGGAGACCAGCGGCAGCGTCGTCGAAGAGTAGTGGAGAAGATGGGCTGTGGGGTTCCGGGAGAGCGGCGGCAGCATTGTGGACAAGTAGTGGAGAAGATGGGCTGTAGATTTCCGGGAGAGCAGCAGCAGAGACGTCAAAGCATAATCGAGGAAGTGGCCTGAGGGTTCGATGGGTTGGCTGCCATTTGTTTTGCCTTGAGTGTACATCACCGAATTTCTTCTTGACATAATAAGGCTTACGTGTATTAAAACCCTTAGCCTTTGGGGTCAGCAGAAGGTTTTCTTTATTAGCCTTAGCCTGTCGCTTTGCCCTTGGCTTGGAAATGGCTGCCGCCTTTCGCTTTTTCTGTGCGATAGGCACGGCAGAGGCGAGTGACTTCCTGCGTCCGTAGAATCGAGGTTGATCCATGGATGCAGATGGCACAATGCAGTATCTGGACAAGGGCAAGTTCAGATACAGATCCAGTGGTGGATAATGCAAAGTGTGTAACCTTTTATGCATGGCGACGAGGTACAGGTGTTAAAAGTGGGCGTACTCTAATGTGAGTCATTAATGTTTAAATACACCATCCATTTTGTGGATTCACTGCACATTGAATACACATCGACTAAACATCGAATATACATTCTTGTGCTTGTATTTCTTTCTACTCGCAGCTATGCCTGTTAAAAAGATTTCAAAGGATCTCAGCATGAGAATTAAGGAGATGTACACGAGCGGACACCGAATTGCAGATATCCAACGCTGGTTAGCTGCTTCTGGCCTCGTTGTGCCATCAACCACCATGTGCTATCATGAACACGGAAAAACCAAACAACGCACGAGGACACCAACGGTAACTAACACGTAAGTATATTTATATAACTATATAATACAGTATATCTATTATTGTTTATATTGCTGCATATTAATATAACTATATAGTATAGATCTATCTAATTTTATAGTTATTTCGGTATATTTATATAACTACAGTATATAATACAGTATATCTATTATTGTTTATATTGCTGCGTATTAATAGAACTATATAGTATAGATCTATCTAATTTTATAGTTATTTCGGTATATTTACAGTAGCGGCATACTTTATTCTGACCAATGCCGGCGGCATGCCAGGATCTACTCTGGCTGCCGCGAGTCAAGACCGCGCGCTGCCACATTTCTGACACGCACCCCCCTCCGCTTCGGGCGCATTTTAGCCCCCCTTCCCGACCCCGAACCCGGCTCCTGCTCTGCCCCTCTGCTTCCCCGCACCCCCGCTTACCTCCATTTACACTCCAGGGGTGTCGGGGAAGCCGGGGAAGCCGGGGAAGCCGGGGAAACTGGGCGCGTCACGTGACAGTGACGTCACAGTGCGCCGCAACTAGCCGCGTCACCACGCTTCCCGCACGCATCCTGCCGTGCGGGAAGTGTAAGAATAAATAATGTTGATACTGTATAGAACTACAGTATATATATATAATACAGTATATCTATTATTGTTTATATTGCTGCATATTAATAGAACTATATAGTATAGATCTATCTAATTTTATAGTTATTTTGGTATATTTATATAACTACAGTATATAATACAGTATATCTATTATTGTTTATTTTGCTGTATATTAATATAACTATATACAGCTAAACCCCGTTATAACGCGGGTCTCGGGGTCCACCCCGAGACCACCGCGTTACTAACGGGGTCGCGGAAAAAAAAATGGCCGCCGCTTTAATGCAGATTCATCCCACGGGACAGGAGATGGGAGCGGGCATGTCCCTCCGCTCCCCGCTTCCCCCTGTCACCGCGGGACAGCCCGCGGGGCAGGAGATGGGAGCGGGGATGTCCCTCCGGTCCCCGCTTCCCCCTGTCACCGCGTAACAGGCCGCGGGGCAGGAGATGGGAGCGGGCATGTCCCTCCGCTCCCCGCTTCCCCCTGTCACCGCAGGACAGCCCGCGGGGAAGGAGATGGGAGCGGGGATGTCCCTCCGGTCCCCGCTTACCTCTGATCCCTCCACGTGCCCGGTGCTCCCGCTGCCTGCATGGAGGTGGTAGCGGGGGGTTTCTTCTCCCCACCGCTGTCCCTGGCGCTCCCGCTGCCTGCGCGGGAGGAGGGGGGGGAGCGGGTGGTGGTGCTGGTCGCGGCCTTTCCTCTGCTCCGACCCCACCCCCCGTCTGTGTAGAGTGAGAGAGTGTGTGTGTGTGTGTATGTATATATGGGAGAGAAAGTGTGTGTATGTGGGTGTGAGTGTGTGTAAGTGTCTGTGAGTGTGTGTAAGTGTCTGAGTGTGTGTGTAAGTGTGTGTAAGTGTCTGTGAGTGTGTGTAAGTGTGTGTAAGTGTGTGTAAGTGTGTGTGAGTGTCTAAGTGTGTGTAAGTGTGTGTAAGTGTCTGAGTGTGTGTGTAAGTGTGTGTAAGTGTGTGTAAGTGTCTGTGAGTGTGTGTGAGTGTCTGTGAGTGTCTGTGAGTGTGTGTAAGTGTGTGCAGTGTGTGTGCAGTGTGTCAGTGTGTGCAGTGTGCAGTGTGTGTGCAATGTGTCAGTGTGTGCCGTGTGAGCAATAAGCAGTGTGTGTGCAGTGTGCAGTGTGTCAGTGTGTGAAGTGTGAGCAATGAGCAGTGTGTGTGCAGTGTGCAGTGTGTGTGCAGTGTGTGTGCAGTGTGTGCAGTGTGAGCAATGAGCAGTGTGTGTGCAGTGTGCAGTGTGTGTGCAGTGTGTGAGCAGTGTGTGAGCAGTGTGTCAGTGTGTGCAGTGTGAGCAATGAGCAGTGTGTGTGCAGTGTGTCAGTGTGTGCAGTGTGAGCAATAAGCAGTGTGTGTGCAGTGTGCAGTGTGTGTGCAGTGTGTGTGCAGTGTGTCAGTGTGTGCAGTGTGAGCAATGAGCAGTGTGTGTGCAGTGTGCAGTGTGTGTGCAGTGTGTGTGCAGTGTGTCAGTGTGTGCAGTGTAAGCAATGAGCAGTGTGTGCAGTGTGCAGTGTGTGTGCAGTGTGGCAGTGTGAGCAATGAGCAGTGTGTGTGCAGTGAGTGTGTGCAGTGTGTGCAGTGTGCAGTGTGAGCAATGAGCAGTGTGTGTGCAGTGTGTCAGTGTGTGCAGTGTGAGCAATGAGCAGTGTGTGTGCAGTGTGCAGTGTGTGTGCAGTGTGTGTGTCAGTGTGTCAGTGTGTGCAGTGTGAGCAATGAGCAGTGTGTGTGCAGTGTGCAGTGTGTGTGCAGTGTGTGTGCAGTGTGTCAGTGTGTGCAGTGTGAGCAATGAGCAGTGTGTGTGCAGTGTGTCAGTGTGTGCAGTGTGAGCAATGAGCAGTGTGTGTGCAGTGTGCAGTGTGTGTGCAGTGTGTGTGTCAGTGTGTCAGTGTGTGCAGTGTGAGCAATGAGCAGTGTGTGTGCAGTGTTCAGTGTGTGTGCAATGTGTGTGCAGTGTGAGCAATGAGCAGTGTGTGTGCAGTGTGCAGTGTGTGTGCAGTGTGCCAGTGTGAGCAATGAGCAGTGTGTGTGCAGTGAGTGTGTGCAGTGTGTGCAGTGTGCAATGTGAGCAATGAGCAGTGTGTGTGCAGTGAGTGTGTGCAGTGTGTGCAGTGTGTGCAGTGTGCAAAAAAAAAGTATAGTATAGATCTTTCTAATTGTATAGTTATTTCGGTATATTTATATAACTACAGTATATAATACAGTATATCTATTATTTTTTATATTGCTGCATCTATAATTGTTTACTGTAAATGAGGTGCTACTTGTGGCCTACTGCACTGTAACTTACCGGATTGTTGTTTTTCTGTACACTGTAGGGAGATAACGCTTCTGGTCAACAAAATAAGTGAAGAGAATGATGAGAAGAGTGCTTTAAGGGTCAAATACACTCTGCTGCAAAATCCCAATCTCACTGTATCCGAGACCAGCATAAAGAAGATGAGACGCTGAATTGGATGGAAATATGGACGTGTGAGGTTAGTACTGGACAGTACAGGATGTTAAAGTGTTGTTTAAGAAACTGTACTGTACCTATAAAATTATTCCTTGTCATTACAGAGCGCACCCTATGGTAAGGAATGTTAACAAGATCAAGAAAGTGGTCCAGGCCCAGGCATGGATCGACAGTGGAGAAAATTTCCAGGATTGCATCTTCACTGATGAGTCTACTGTGTTGCTGGAGAGATTTGCCACCTTTGCATTCCACAAAAAAGGTCGCATATCTATGAAGCTGCGTCCAAAACACCCAGTGAAGATGCATGTGTGGGGTGCCATCTCTAGGCGTGGACCAGGATGCATTGTCATCTTTGAAGGTAAAATAAGTCATACGCTTTTGCCTTATGCACTGTACTGTACTAGTGTGCAGTTTTTTGAGCACTTTTCTTTTCTTGTTATAGGAATCATGAATAAAGCTTTTTTCCAAGAGCAAATTGTGCCTGAGATTGTGGAATACATCACACGTGAGTTCCCAGATGGTCACCGTTTCTACCAGGACAACGAACTGAAGCACACCGCATCAACAGCGCCTATTCTTGAGCGTGGTATCAACTGGGTGAAGATGCCAACGGAGTAAGTGCGGTAACCGTGTCTAATTTTTCCCACTGTTTTTACTGTGTACTGTATCTCTTTAGCTAATTGTCCTTTTTTCCCCCTCCAATGACAGATCGCCAGACTTCAATCCTATCGAAATGGTCTGGCATCAGCTGAAGGACCATATCCGAAAAGTCGTGAAACCCTCCAAAAAGGATGAGTTGGCGCAAGGCATAATTCGTTTTTGGAACGATGTACTCACCGTGGAACGATGCAATAAACATATTGACCATATTGCGTCTCTGTTGCCCATTGTGATCGCGCGTAATGGGCAAGCATCAGGAAGGTAGTATGGTATAGTACTGTACTGTCGTATGGTACTGTAAGTACAGTATGATACAGGTAAGTATGGCACAGATTTTTTCTTAACAGTAGCTACAGTATTCAGTAGTTCCAGTATAGACTAGTTTGACAGTACTATCTGCATACTGTAGTCCAATATGGAGTAGCTATACAGTACACAATGCCATAATACAGTATGCACATAACTGCACTAATTTTTTCTTTTCTTGTCTTTTCAGGAAAAAAAGGATGGACTGGGGGAGAGGGGGGGTATCATGTGTAAAGTTTGTGAACTGTGTGTACAGTTAAGTGTATCTAAACTGAAGTCATGATTTACACAAAACCTCCTCTCTCTCAATGAACTACACAGAATGAGGAAGAAGATAAAGACGGAAAATTTGTATTACTGTTTTATTATTATCAATGGGCATTATTCATGATTATCCACCGGCCCTCAATTTTCATCCCCCCCTCTCTAAATGATTATTTGTATTTTTCTTTCCTGATAAAATAAAATACATATTTAATTACATTTAGATTTTATTTCTTTGAACTTTAAATTCACTGTGAATGTGTGTGGGGGGGATTCTTCAAGAAGACATACAGTTTTAATAATTGGTTACCTTTTTAATAATTGGTTATATAATCAGATTAACATAAGGGAAAGCCAACAATAGGAAAATTAACGAATGGTGTGAGAGAGGTTGAAAAGCACAATGACAAGCTTTAGAAACGGAATGGTTCTGGAGAGGTGTCGATAAGAGGTTGTAATCCTTGAGCGAGCCCTGTGTGTGTCTGCGGGGGAGAGGGGGCTAAAGCTGCATGAAGGTTGCTGTATTGTAGTTCAAAGACATGACAAATTTTCAGCAGGCAGGTCATCATAATAATTTGATCCCCACACCCCCAAATACATAAAAACCACACAAATCAACATGTGCAGTCAAACGCACAGTGTCACAGTCAAAAGCTACAGCACAGATGGAATATCGTAATATCAAGATGGTTTAGGCAGGCTTGTGGAGAAAATAAAAATAAAAAATGACGAGAAAAAAAATATATATATTTTTTGGTCACACTCTTGAACTTCGCAAGCAAGCAGTGGTGAAGTTATAGACGCACGTGCAGTAATCATCAGCTAGCAAGCAGGAATGTGATGGAAACCAGAAAGACACATTCAAAGGAATGGTGTGGGAGAGGTGTACTGTACTGTAGATAAGAAAAGAAGTTGAAATACTGCAGTGCAGTAAATTAGCGAGGGGAGAGCGCTGTATATGCCGAAATGTGATACTGTTACTGTACACTAGGAAACAACAAGGGGAGGGGAGGGAATGATCACAGAACCATACTAATTGAATTTTAATGGAATAAATAAATCGGGTAATCAAATAGTGGGTGCAAACTGTGAACTGAAGAAGTGAATCAGAAAAAAGGGGGACACAAAGTGATTGTGGCCCTCAGAGAATTCACTGAACTGCTCACCACTAGGTGTAAAAAAATAACTTTTATTAAATTACTTAAAACATATATTACCGAAGGATTGTGTAATGTGAGTTAAAAATAGATTAAATCAAAAATATCGAACATCAATGCCAACGAATGAATATAGCTTACTATCCCAATTACCCAGCTAATGATGGTGGGATATAGGTGGCATATGATGCTATAAGTCAGGGTGTAACTACCTCTGGATCAGCTAGCAGGCCAGATGGTGAGTATATAGTAGCCAGCAAGAGTGAATAAATGCTAGTGAACGAATGACCAAACCACCTAGTCTAATGATATTTAATTACACACCTCAATGAGTCATTAATTAGTTTGAGAGGTGCATAAGCTGTGAGTGAAAATACTGACACTCACAGCAGCATTGGTAGTGAATCCACAGCACATACTGTATACTGCAGAGACACACAGAAAATCCAAGGGAGCGAGAACCAGAGTCCAAAGTCCAATAAATTGTATCTGGAAACAGTTCCTTATCTTGAAAGTAGAAAGAGTAGGATTTTCAGCGCTCGTGCTGTATGGAAATGTAGATAGTCCCTTTGCAGCATGCACATGGAGCGTCTCCCCAGAAGCTCTCAACTCAAGGTGAACCCCCCTGAAAAGGGGGGAAGGCACCCTGAAAAACAAGGTATAAAAAATGCCCAAATGATAATTATAGATTAGCCACATTAGACGTTCAATCACTTTACACCAGTATCCCTCACAAAAAAGGGGTAGAAGCAATTAGACACTTTTTATTGACCCCACAAACACTCCCCATTACACAGGTTGAATTCATTTTAACTTCAATTGAGTTCATCCTTGGTCACAATTATTTTTTGTTTGATTCCCTTTATTTTTTGCAAATCTTGGGGACAGCGATGGGCACAACATTTGCCCCATCATTTGCCAATTTGTATATGGGACAGTGGCAGTCTTTGGTGATCTTTAGAGGTACTCCTCCGCAGCTTAAGCTGTGGAGAAGATACATCGATGATATTATTATTGTGTGGGAAGGGACTGAGGATTCCTACCTTGAGTTCGTAGCACTTCTGAACAATAATGATTTTAATTTAAAATTTAGTCGTGAAAATAGCTCAATTAGCATCCATTATCTCGATTTAGAGATTTACATTGAGGCCAATACTATACATACCAAAACGCATTTCAAGGCTACAAATGTAAATTCATATTTGGACCCATTTAGTTGTCACGATAAGAGATGGGTCCAAAATATTCCCTTTAATCAATTTCTCAGGTTGAAGAGAAATGACTCTAAGGCTGTGGATTTTGAAGAACAATCATTCTTTTTAAAGAAAAGATTCCTAGACAAAGAATATGACAGCGATTTAATAAATTCTTCGCTCAAAAAATTAGAAAGGATTCCTAGGAAATCATTGATGAAATATCATCATAAAAAGAGTGACAAGAGACAAAATCAAATCCCAGCATTTATTACTCAATTCAGTGATACACATTACAATGTTAGAAAATTTTTGCAAAAACATTGGGGTATATTAAAAGCTGATCCCATCTTGGGTCCCCAATTAAAGTCTAAGCCTGGGATAGTGTTCAAATGAGCACCTAACCTTAAACACATTTTGGCCCCGAGTCAAGTCTCCAGAGAAGTCACCGTATCTGGAGATATTAAAACTCGCTTGGGAATTAAAGGCATGTATAAATGCGGAAAGTGTAAAGCGTGTAACCATATCTGTCAAGGGAAAATGGTTACGTCAGGAGTTACTAAAAATGTCTACAGTATAAAAAGCTTTATTAATTGTCAGACGACGCATGTGGTCTATGCCTTACAGTGTAGCTGTAATTTACAGTACATTGGTAAGACTAAAAGACCGCTTAAAATGCGCATGTTAGAACACCTGAGAAATGTTAAAAACATACCAAAAATAATAGCAAAAGGTATGCCACTAACCCCGCTTTTAAAACACTTTAAAGAAGTACAGTACATGACAACAACCCAGGCTGTATTACATTTAAGGGACTTGAGAGTGTATCACTAGGTAGTAGACAGGGAAATAGAGAGAATAATTTATTGAAACGTGAGCAATTTTGGATCTATGTAATGCAAACCAGACATCCAAATGGTTTCAATTAATTAATTGAATTAACTCCTTTTTTAAGATAATGAATTAATTAACATCAATCTGTATTAACATTGTATTTATGTATGTTTTTATGATGATTGTTTTTATCTTGTTATTCCTTTATATACAGGTATCACCATGTTTTGTTAACACCGTTTACATAGTGTGTATATATACATGTTGTAAGAGGTCATATTCCTGTATATCCTCATAGGGGTGTACATTATGATTTATTTATACTATACATGCATCCCCCACATGAGCTGCTATACACCCTCTTGCCTAGTATCCTTAATTGGAGGTTTTTTAATGATCGTAGCTACCAGGCATAGTAAGGGTGTTTTTCTGAGGGGGCTGTCCTATCCAATTAGCTGCCGCCCATAAATGCGCATGGATGACGCTGTGCGTGACCTCCTGACGAAGCACGTGGTGCGAAACGCATTTATACATGCCTTTAACAATAATTCATTGTTAAATGACCGTGGTCACTGAAGACTATCAAATGTAGGCGTTTCACATTAAATTCCAAAACAGAATGTGGTGGACATTATTTTACATTGCTTTGCCTGCTCAGTGTCTGCATGAACATACAGTACATCATGTCAAGTCCTTATAATTGACCCAAATGCAGTTTGGATAGTTTTCATATTTAACCAAATTTGAATATGCTAAATCCCTACATTTTATTTGTCAATAGAATTGCATATTGCAGTATAATTTATCTTAGCAAGTGCAATGTATGCAGGATAATTAAACCAAAAAAAAGTATATTTATAAGTATTTTTTGGCTTTCTTTTCAATACTAACATTATTAACCTTCAGCATGCTTGCTGTACATAAACAGAATTATTACACACACGGTCTCAGGCAGTGATCTCTTTATTGACTTTTCAAATGGTTCTAACTGTTTTTTTTCCTCCATCCATCTGGTCGTTTCAGTAGACAAACCAGATTAATTGAGCAGCACCTCCACCCACCTCTCTGCTATAAACAGGTAGCTCCTCCGTGGACACAGAAATTTCACACTGGAATGTTCCAAGCTCTGGCTCTAAGATGAGAAATTTTACTTCCTGGTTCCACATCACACAGCTCATAGAACACAAGGCCTGCATTGAGGATTACTGTACAATGTCTTCACTAACAATGGGACATTGACCTTGCAAAAAAAATTATTCCACACAGTTTCAGACAGTGATTACTTTATTAACTTTTCAAACAGTTGTAACTGTTTTTTTTCTCCTTCCATTTGACAGTAGCAGTAGACAAAACCGACACATTGAGTCGCACCTCCTCCCACCTCGCCATATCAATAGCTACAGCTCCCCCAGGCCCTAGAAATTTCACACAGAAAGGTTTCATGCTTGGCTTCAAGATGAGAAATTCCACTTCCTGGTTAAAGACATGCATGGCTGTTGCGCTTCACTTCACACGCAAGCGCATAGGACACAAGGCCTGCATTGAGGATTAGAATGCCTCCACTAACAATGGGACATTGAACTTGTAATTTTTTTTATTTTTTTGCTCTAAATATGGAGAGAATACATTGCGGGGCTTACAGAAAAGATAATTTGATGGATATTTGCCATAATTAACAAAATGTACAAAAAGTTCAATCCCCCAATTGCATTTTGCAGTCTACTGTGTCTTTGTATTTGCCATGGTAATTTAATAACCAAAAAATAAAAATGTACAAAAAATGTCTAATTTTATTTTTTGGCTTTCTATTGAATACTAACATTATTAACCTTTGCATGCTTGCTGTACATATACAGAAATATTGCACCCACACGGTCTCAGACAGTGATAACTTTTATTAACTTTTCAACAAGTTAATACCCCATAATCGGGCCTGTAATTCGGGAAGCAGGGTGTCCCTGGACCTGAAATCAATGCGATTCAGCTCCAGAGACCCCTGCTACAATAGTGTATTACTAAAATAATTTAAAAGCCCCTCGATTGCCTGTTAGAGGCGCACAGGTGGAGTGACTGATTCAGTCTCTCTTACAGAGTGTCTCTTCCAAATAGGTGGAACTCGGTAGGATTCACACAGCAGGGACACCCACTGTGTTATTCCGATGTGCATTAGGCTGGCTGCTGGAATCTCGCAGCATGGGAGAGTTTGCTGTGCAAATCTCATAGGCAAGCGGTAGAGAACAACAACAATAGGTAGCTACTTCTGTATATCTATCTACACTCCCTCTGCATCAAACTCTTGTCCCAATCACCTTTCTGGGGTCCCCATCGTACATGTTCAATGCCATAGAATTGGAGTGTTGTAATGTCTCCATTATGTGCTTTTATAACGTGTCTGGATTCTGCAGTATCTGTATGAATTCTGATGAATCTAATATGTTCGAGCACTCGCACCTTAAGTGGTCTATATGTTTTGCCCACATAACATTTACTACATTTAGAGGAGATCAAATATATCACTCCTGTAGTGAGGCAGTTGATAAAGTCTTTGATTTTGTAGTCGTTAGATGTTTTTTGGTTTAAATAGTCCTTCGTGACCTTCATGTGAGTACACACTCGATATCAACCACAAGGATAGGACCCCATAGGTTTTCTATCACCCATTCATGTTTTAGTCTGGTGCTCTTGGTAATGGCTGTGTACGAATCTGTCCTTTAGGTTTCTGGTCCTCCTACAGGTCATTGTAGGTACTGGTCTTAGAGCTTGTTTGAGGTCGTGGTCCTCCATCAGTAAATGCCAATGTTTCTGGAATATGTTTTTTATCACTCTCCACTGTTTGTTGTATGTACCAATATATCTGATGACATGATGGTAATCTTCTGTATTTTTTCTCTGTCCATTAGTCAGAAGTTGTTCTCTCTGGGTAATTTTAGCTCGTTTGTAAGATTTCTTCAAAAATCCCTTGCTATGGCCCCGTTCATGAAACTTTTTTAGACCAAATCCAATCTGCACAGCAAAGGAGGAGAACGAGAACAACACCCAGTTTAGTAGTGTCTCCAGTTGTATATATAGCCCCTCAAAACTCCCTCCAAACAAATTAGGGAGAGATGCCTGTGCTAAAAAAGGAGCACACCTTAGGTATCCTGGGAGATATTTAAATATAATTTGCATAACATTAACATGAGTCAAATCCTACACTTCCTGAAAGGATTTCCACAGAACTATATGGAGTTAGCAAGCCTAAGGAACCTAATGGCTTGAATGGTGTACTGGTGTCTGGCCCAGCAGGATTAGAACATACACAATCTTTGTTAGTAAGGACAGCAGCACTAGCAGAGTGTGAACTAAACCATCTAATGACTAGCACCACTGTCACAGCATACTTTCTGTGAAATGTATGGATAATGACAGATTATGTTTGTGGGAATTGTGCCATTAGTATTGATAATGTTGGTCTGTGGTAAGGGAGTAGCAGCTAGCGAGCATATAATAGTGAATGTTTTTACCGCACATAGTACAGTCTTTTTTTGTCTATCTGGTTTGACTCAATAAAACATGAAAGTTCAGTGGTACAGGTTCACTTACATCATTTTCTCAATGTGTCCCAGTGTGGTCAATTTTTATGCTGCAGATCCAGGCTCCCCAATTGCATTCTTTACCAAAATGCTTGCTGCATAATAGCATTTTCTTCTTTTCAATATACTGTATACTCAGTGTTTCACCCAGGTAAGTATAGAATAAACTAAATCATTCAAATCTATTAAAAGTCCATAAATTGTCCTGTAGCTGTTAACTTCAGAGGTAGGGTTTTTTACTATATCATTCTTTAAATACTCTTAGGTCCATACAGTATGAATGGGAGTAAAGTTGTGCTAAAGCTTAGCCCCCTTTTGTGGATTTATGGAGTTAAATCATTAAAAAAAAAAAAAAAAACAAGAAAGAAGAACAAGCGTGTACAGGGTTAATATAAAAGTAATATATGTTATATTATATCTTATACTATATTTGTGAAAGCACTATATGCCTGTCTGCATGGCCTCTGTCCCTAGGGGAAATCTCATTGGTCCCTTGGCCCGCCCGCCCCTGCACACCTCTCATTGGCCTGAGGCGGAGTGACGGGCCAAAGGACACGGACACACACACACACACGGTAGGGGGGGGTGTTACATACAATAGCAGCATGTATAACCCAGGGGGTGGGGCTCACAGTGTTAGCAGCACATCTCCCGGTCTCTTACCCGCCGGACCCGGAGGCTCCGCCTCTTCCTCCCCGAACATCAGCCTGAAATCCAAGTCATCGTGACCCGCATGCACCTCCTCCACTCCCCGTGTCTCCCTGTTTCCCGCGCTTTCACCCCCCCCCCCGGCGCCTCTACAGTCAGCGGTGGAGCGGAGCAAGCGCCCGGGACACAGCGGGGGACTCTCACCTCCTCACGGCTCTCACCACACATAGGCCACTCCCTCACCCAGCGCTCTCGCTCACCCCCCCCACCCACACACACAGAGCATGCACTGTGCGTCTCTCCCCTCACACAGGGCACTCCTCCGGCTGTCTCCGCCTCTCCCCGCGAAAGGCACAGCACCTCCTCACCGCAGCGTCTCAGCCTCTCCGCTGAGGAGCCTGAGGTGGAGGAGGACGGCGGCCGGTACCCATAGGAACAGGAGCGCGGCCGTGTGCAAGGTGAGTAAACGCAGGGGAATGGGTTATTTTACGCGTCCAAGACTCACCCTGCCCTTTGCCCCCCCTACCGTCCCTGCCCCCCTACCCTCCCTGACCCCCCTACCCTCTCTGCCCCCCTGCCCTTTGCCTCCCCTGCCCTCCCTCCCCCTGCCCTTTGCCCCCCTGCCCTCCCTCCCCCTGCCCTCCTGCCCTTTGCCCCCCTACCCTCCCTCCCCCTGCCCTTTGCCCCCCCTCCCTCCCTCCCCCTGCCCTTTGTCCCCCCCATCCCTGCCCTTTGCCCCCCCTCCCTGACCTTTGACCCCCTCCCTGACCTTTGACCCCCCTCCCTGCCCTTTGCCCCCCCCTCCCTGCCCTTTGCCCCCCCGCCCTTCCACTCCATGCCCCCTGCCCTTCCACGCCCGGGCAACGCCGGGTATATCAGCTAGTATCATATATATATATATATATATATGCCCACGTACACATCAAAAAGGATAAACCAGTTCTTAGTAATGACAGCAATCACAAATCTGTGATGGAACAGGATCAGAGACAACTCAAGTGCATCTTAGGGCAGCATTCGCTGGTGATCCGAGGCCCTGTCTCAGCTGAGTAATTCAGGGTATCCCTCTGTCTCTACTGCCTGCTTTAATACTGTCCCAACTCAGCATGCTTCTGCCTTTGCGTCCTTCCAATCGACACAACATAATGACATGGAGTGTAGGCCTCCTCCCTACGTATTTCACAAGTCATTGCTTTGTTAGGGGGTGAGAGGAGAGGTGAAGATGTATAGCACCTGTACAGGTGAGTATAAATTATGCAGTAATACATGTGTTTGTCACCTTGATAAAGTGCCTAGTGCACGAAACGCGTAGGTGCGTTCGTGTTGCTCTGTTGTCCTTTTTGCTGCACCACCCTGCAATAAAACCTGACCTGTTGCTCATTTGAGTGCTTACCTTATCATTTTTTCCGGTCTTACTGGGAGTTGGAAACTGTGGCAGTGCTATACATCTTCACCTCTCCTCTTGCTGGCTACTCACCTGGATGAACTGCACGCCCTGGAAATCTAGAAGTCCTGCAAGCACTAAGGTAAAGGGCCATAGTGCCCCCACATATATTTATATGGTTACCGGTGCCTCTGTTTATTTCTTATTGGTTACTAGGGGGGGCTGTTATGGGGTTTCAGTTGTGGAGGTCAAGTGGACCCCACTAGACTCCTAGCCCTTACCTGATAAATTGCCATATCACTCATGGACCTTCTAATGTTATCCAGTATCATTTATACATGTCATGGAGGAATTTTGACCAATTCTGATGCATCACAATCATCCTGTTCTTTGTTAGGGGGTGGCAGACATTTTCCTTTAGGATATATACCCTCTCAAATTCATCAATCGACAAAGTTTCAATAGTGATTGTAATATAGCATTATATAACATATAAAAAATAAAGTTAATAAACTAAAGGAGAATGTAAGGTTGCAACCCCTGATGAAGCAACAACTTGCAAAACGCACAGGGAGGTGACCAATTCTCCACATCATCACGTTGGGTGCTGCTTGGCAGGAGACAAAGGAGAAAGCACGCTGTATTGGGACAGCATAGAAGCAGTCAGCAAAGACAGAGGGATACTCTGAATAACTCAGTCGAGACGAAACCCCAGATCACTAGAGAAAGTTGCACTAACATGCACTTGAATTGTCTCTGATCATGTTCCATTGCAGATTTGTGATTGCGTTGCGATGGCCAGGTGCTGTTTCATCCTTTTTGAGGTTTAAGTGAGCGGAGGGCTTATTGTATTTTAATATATTTCTTTTATATTAAACCCTGCATTTTTTTTGTGATGGGCAGTTCAAACTGCAGTGTTTAACATCTGTAGTCCTAATTCTGCAATCACATAATTCCTCTCTTAAAAATAATTTAATACACTAAGATGCCTGGGTGACACAGATATATTATAATCATGTAACGCTGCTGACTGCGTAAACCGTAGGTAGGTAAACTGACCTTCACCTGGGATCTGAAGCATTGGATGCAGGGGAAGACAGGTCCGGTTCTGGGGGAAGATGCAGGCACAGGCAAGGGGAAGGCTCAGGACTCAGGACTCAGAATTCAACAAGGATTGTGGAGCCGGACTGGATCAAGGCAGGAACAAGGTAGGAGGTACTGGACTGGAACAAGGCAGGAAATGGAACAAGGCAAGAGGTAATCCGGTCCAGGCAGGAGTAAAGACAAACAGGCTCAAAGGAAGAGCCAGTCATAAAGTACTGGACTTCTTTGCTACTTTGCACGAGCAAAGACAAGTTGCAACTGCCTGCTATTTAAAGGTCAGAGGCAGCTGCTGGCAATAAGAGCAAGAGAGGGGCTTACTTCCTGTCAGGGGGTAAGGGCAGATTTGCCAGGAAGTAAGATGGCCACACTTGCTTTAGTGGGATGAAGTCACTTCCTGTTGGCAACTGAGGGCAGGATTTGCCAGGAAGCAAGATGGAAATGATTGCTTCTGTGAGGATGTCACTTTATGACAGCGGCTATCTTAGGTATCCAGCAGATCCCTTTCAGATCATGTGTTTACTATAAAAGAACACCAGGATGAAGTCCAAAAAATAAACAATGTGCACATTTTAACCAAAGCTAAATCCATTTTGTACACATGGAAAGTACATAGAGCTCTTTAGAATTTGGTACTAAATAGTTGACTAAAGCTAACTACCAGCCAATCATCAACCCACGCACCTTTCAAATTTGTTTTCCATGAAACTGCAGACACTCCTAATAATCCTTTAAAACAACAAATAACACCTGAGAAAACACAACTATTGTTACCATTTGGGAGTCTTCATTTAATCATTGGTGATGGTGTGTCAAAGGGCATGGATGGTCATGGATTGATAGTTATGGATTGAACAGGACCTCACCCCCCACCCTGGTCTAGTAAATGTTTATTTGTATTGCATGGTTTTAAAGAAGCAACAGTCAAGAAAATCGATAGGATTTAGGGCTAGATTGTTTAAGACGATTGAAATCCATTAAATCAAAATTAACATGACATTGATTCAAACAGGAATTGCTCTTATTTTCTCTGATGTAATGCCTTATTCACTAAGGTAATAATATGCAAAAATAATAGCCATAATTAAGCTCATAAGAAGAGGATTAGTGTCACATTAAAAAAAAAATGATGTTGTTTATATCTTGTAACAGATAGATTTAGCACACAAAGTCTTCATAACATTGAAAATCTTAAATGTGTCTTAGAATAATAAATGATAGGATAGTATACAACCCATAGATAGAATACAGCTTCAAATAGTCAGATTTTCCAATAGTCTGTAGTTGAATATCCAAGATTAATTATGGCGGATAATCCCAGGGTAAATGTAGAAGTAGGTGAAGCCATTTCAGGGGTGAAGAACGTCACCTTGCCTGTAGTATAGGGTGTGTCTTCTACAAATGCTGAAAAAATCAGAATAGAAAAATCCCATAGTATAAAACAGTTTAATCAAAAATAGAATATAAAACTCTTGTAGCAAACTCACAGACATACATGTAGGTGAATCAAAAGCATTAGGATGGATAAAAGTCGCCCCATGATCCTACGATCAGTGTAGTTGTGGTGTCAACATAGCTATCCAGTGCTCACTATGGCGCTTCCGCTCCGACCTCCTACTGTTCCCCAGTCAGTGTACACTGGATTTCTTGGGTCTGATGTTGGAATCATTGGTGCTGCTTCAGAGTTTCTGTCTGCTCCAATCACCCTGTTGTTTATGTCTTGGCATTAATTCCATACAGACATTGAAATAGGACATTGAGGCAGCAAGCTTGTGTCACATAGTCCAGCAAGGTCTTATAGACAATTTTAATATCTTTGTCTTATGTGAACATAAATAATGGATTGGTAATGATTGGTAATTAATTGTTAATGGTTGAAAATGCATGATAGGCTAAAGAACTTTGGCTTTATTACCCTAACGTAGAAGTTGTAGGGCTGAAGGTCCTTGTCCCACACCCAGGAGAAGGGAGTGTGAAAAAGAAAAGGAGGGGTGGATTTTGATTTTACAACTACTGTAGCAATGGAGACTGGAAAGTGTCTGATATTTAAAGGCATAGTTTGACTGGGATTAATTAATCAGGTTACTGCAGTGCGGGAGACTAAAAGCGAGGACCGGACGCCCACACATGACAAATACGGGCACAGCCTTTCACATATTGTAATCATGACATAAATATTCCATTTCCATTTCCCCATGCTAAACTAGGTGAAACAGAACTGCAAACTTGACCTCTTTGTTTATGTTGTCTGGCTTTAATAACTCATCATGTAAAACCAGAAACAGAACATAAAACACAGACAGAGCTCAGTTTTAGCACATCCAGTTAAACTCATACACGGTACAGTGCCTAAATATATATGTATAAATATCTATTAAATAAAATGGTCTTTTAGTTTAACATTTTTGGCCAAAATTGTTGTAAGCCCCTGAGCCAACTGCACGGCAGACCACAATTCAGGGGTCCCTAACGCTAATATAAATTCTTAATAACCTGTGTGATAACAGGAAGAATGATTTATAGTAAATCTGTCAATATTAGTTGCAAAGTTCTAAGTCTGATTGAAGCCTTTATTAACCTGTACATTACCAGGAAAAGCACTCTGTATTAGAGTTGTCTCAACCATCCTGCAAGCAAACAAGTTCCCCTGTGTGGAAGATGCTATGGAGTGAGCCCTTAACCATTTAAATGTGGGAGGGGGTGAGCTTCAATTAAGTAGGAGGTTGCCACCCTCCAATCAGCCAAGACTAGCTGAAACACAATTGTAAAGTATACTGGACACCTAACAAGCTCCTATTGAACCCCCAAAATAACCACAACATATATATAAGCATATGAGTGTCACAAAGGAGTGCTACTAAGCATGGCAATATATATGTAAAACCAGAGACAGAACATAAAACACAGACAGAGCTCAGTTTTAGCACATCCAGTTAAACTCATACACGGTACAGTGCCTAAATATATATGTATAAATATCTATTAAGTAAGTAGTTATTTATACATATATATTTAGGCACTGTACCGTGTATGAGTTTAACTGGATGTGCTAAAACTGAGCTCTGTCTGTGTTTAATGTTCTGTCTCTGGTTTTACATATATATTGCCATGCTCAGTATCACTCCTCTGTGACACTCATATGCTTATATATATGTTGTGGTTATTTTGGGGTTCAATAGGAGCTTGTTAGGTGTCCAGTATACTTTACAATTGTGTTTCAGCTAGTCTTGGCTGATTGGAGGGTGGCAACCTCCTACTTAATTGAAGCTCACCCCCTCCCACATTTAAATGGTTAAGGGCTCACTCCATAGCATCTTCCACACAGGGGAACTTGTTTGCTTGCAGGATGGTTGTGACAACTCTAATACAGAGTGCTTTTCCTGGTAATGTACAGGTTAATAAAGGCTTCAATCAGACTTAGAACTTTGCAACTAATATTGACAGATTTACTATAAATCATTCTTCCTGTTATCACACAGGTTATTAAGAATTTATATTAGCGTTAGGGACCCCTGAATTGTGGTCTGCCGTGCAGTTGGCTCAGGGGCTTACAACAATTTTGGCCAAAAATGTTAAACTAAAAGACCATTTTACTTAATAGATATTTATACATATATATTTAGGCACTGTACCGTGTATGAGTTTAACTGGATGTGCTAAAACTGTGCTCTGTCTGTGTTTTATGTTCTGTCTCTGGTTTTACATATATATTGCCATGCTCAGTAGCACTCCTCTGTGACACTCATATGCTTATATATATATGTTGTGGTTATTTTGGGGGTTCAATAGGAGCTTGTTAGGTGTCCAGTATACCTCATCATGTATCAAGTAAATTAGTATTTTTTCAAACAAATGACTCAAACATTCTCCCTTAGAATTCTTATTACCATTTTTGTGCAATGCAACTTTGTACTGATTTGTCCTACATACTGTATTTATAATCTACTTAATATTTAACCTTAAACATCACTTCTATGTATATTGAATCACGAGAGTTTTTAATCATAAGCAGAGAATTAATTATAGAGAGATATCTTTGTTATGTTATACACAATAAAAATGCAAAATATATATTAAAAAAAGTAAGAATTTATAGGCAGAGATAGAATACAGTAAGAGCAGAAAAACAATCACATAGTACAATAAACAAAGTGGTATAATGCTTCATTGTGCTTCACCTACATACAGCTGGTTAAACAATGTATGGAGAAGTGAGTCTCCATGAAATTGACTGAAGTGGATTAGAAGTAAATATTTCCTTGTCTGTACAGGAAATTCATGGCACTATTAAATGCCTCAGGTTTTGTGAATGCCTTAAAGCTCCTTAAGTTTGGCTTTGAATACACGAATTACTGCATTATCTCCCCATATGCATTCTATCTGGAATTTGGAAAAATGTGCATACCTTGGAAATTGCAGATTCATCTAGATACACTTAGAAATGATCGTGCTTCCTTTTATCTGGATATAACAGTCTGCCAAACTTGACATTGACCTATATATAGGTCAGACAGCTGTAGATCCTTTCTTATAACCCAAGTCATTTCTTATGTTAGAAAATTAAATGCAGGGTCAATGTCAACAGAGGTGAATGAGAGAAAAGATGCATCATTTACAAACTAAAATAAAATCCTCTGTAAAATCCACATGTAAAAATGGAAAAATATATTTAGGATTTGTACATTTTTGCACTTTAATATTTGTCTTGTTTCTTCTGCATTATTACCGTTTATTAACTGGCCTCCTAACCTCATACTGTATACTTTCCCTTAGGAATCCACTAAACAATGTGTTAATAAAATACAATCTCTCCTATATTTGTCTGTTTTTCTTATTCTAAAACCATTTGCTGATAAACATAAAAATTCCATATTAGCGGGGGGAAAAATATTCTGCACTCTAATATTTCACCTATCCCATTTGTAGCCTTTCATTTTTATTATTATTAGTATTATTATTATTATTATCGTTTATTTGTATAGTCAACATATTCCGATACAGTAGGGATACAGAATTATATCAACAAAATGATATGCAATTAAGGACAAACAAGTGTAAACAGGAGGTAATAAGGACCCTGCTAATGAGAGCTTACAATGTAGAGGGAATAAGGGGCACTGTTGAAACTAAAGGTAAAGTGGCTACTCATTGTGGGATAGAGTACGCCTCAGGATGTGTCACAGGGACTCCAAGAGCAGGTAGGACCTCGATGGCCGGAACAGCAGGGAAGGCAAGGATTGTTAGATGTGACGGTAGGGGGTAACCAGGCTCTCAAATAAAGGTTATGCCCATTTTGGTTACCCCTGATCCATGTATAAGGGTTTAAGAGAGCTAGCTCTTGGGCTCAGTAACATTGTATGATTCCAATGTACCATGCGTAATAAAAGTATTTTATGTACAGGTGCGCCGACGAGCATTCTAAAACTTGCCTTAAACTTGCCTTGGAAAATCTGGGACTATCACCAACAAGAACCAGGTACATGCTGGGTACATGCTGCAACATTTCAGTGACATTTCTGCAGAGACTAATGGCCCATCGAATTAACACAGCGGGGGTCCCTGGCAGTCCCATTCAGTTTGTATGGGACTGCCAGGGACCCCCGCTGTTAATCCGATGGGCCATTAGTCTGTCTGCAGAAATGTCACTGAAATGTTGCAGCATGTACCCAGCATGTACCCAGCATGTACCCAGCATGTACCTTGGTCTTGTTGGTTATTGCCCCAGATTTGTTTTAGAATACTCATCGGCACTACAGTATGTATGAGTTTCAAGGGGGGTTTTGTGGATGAATTGTTGTCAGAATGGGCCTAGTAGGTTGGGGTCCGGAGTTATCGGTTCTCCCATAAATGTATCCAAGAATCATGCCTGATTCTTGGATACATGTAGGCACATTGTCCCGGCAATATCTCCCCTGGAAAACGCAAGTGTGACTCACCGCTAGGGTACCCTGCTTCAGCATAGCCCAGAAAGGAGAATGAGGTACAGGGATGAATAGGTATCCCTGTAGCTCAGGGAATCCCTAGGTTAAGGGGTGTAGCCCAGCTGCTGCCAAGGTAACCCAGAACCTGTGTAGGGTTTGTTGGTGCCCCAACCATTTATAGGGTTGAAGGGGGGCTCTGAGAGTCCAATGTGAGACTAAAAGTTAGTGTATGGGAATAAGGCAGCTAAGAATAAAAGTACAAATATCTTTCTTATTCTGTCCCCTATACCAAGAGACTCAGAAAGTATATTAATACATCTACCTTAGTGTAGTTAAAGGTACTTTACTAATGTACTGTAATGTAATGTGCTTTTACATTCGGAAACTATGTCCAGCCAGGCTACCCGAGCTAACCCATAGGCGCCAATATGTGTGCTGTACATCAGAGTTCAAAGCCTTCAGAGGATGCCAGAGGTGTGAATAGCATTTGGGCAGTGGGGAAAGAGGGAGTACCAGGTCCACAGATCAATGGCAGTCGTCCGGGCTGCCACTTTCCCTGCTAGACCTGGTGGAGCCTGTACCAGCAGGTGGCATTGAGATAGCCAGGGACCGAGGTGGCAAACTTGCACATGTCCATTGGCAACTTCAGATTTCCTGCTGACCCGGCATTTCTAGCTTGGCTCTGATTGGCTGCTGGGAATTTTCCCACGTGCTGATTGGGTGAGTTTTGTGAATGAAACTTAGAATACTATAAAGAACCTGTAAGCCAATCCTATTCGAGTTCTCAGGTAGAAAGAGCACGGGCGGGCTTTTCAAAGTTGTTCTTGTGTAAATAGCAGAGCAACCAGCTTCGATTTCAAGCCTGAAAAGCCTGCCTGCCAGAAACTAAGTCCCGACTTTTGCGCCCAAGTTATCAAAATCTAACGTAGCGGACACGGCTGTGATTTTATGCTTATTTGAGTTCCAGAGGTTTTGTGGTAACTCGCAGTCAAGAAAGTCCAAGTTCTCAGAAGAGAAGGGAGCGTTGACGTGTGGAACTTCACGCCAATTTGGGAACCAGGAGATTCCGGGCTGGGTAAAACTCTTATTTAGAGTACCCTGCACCTAGAAAAGTCTAGTTTTTGACCTCAGACCCCCAGTAAGTGTCTTATTGTCTGTATTTTGTGTTCTATTGTGTGTAAGCATATTTGTGATAATAAACTTACATTTATTTCATTACCTTGTTTTGCTCAGTGAATGATCCTGGTTAAAAGGTGGAAATTGCCTCGTCTCCCATGACATTGGGGTCATGGGCTGAGGTCGGTTGCAGGCGGCAAGCAGGATGGTCGGGGTCAGAGTCAGGGTTCAGTGGCAGGCGGCAAGCAGGATCGTTGGGGTCCAGGCAAGGGTCGGCAACAGAAAGGCAAGAACAGGGTAGGGGAGCAGGAACTGAGACCAGGGAACACTAACTGAGACCAGAGCGCAAGAAACAAATGGGGACATGCCAAATCATAGGCAAAGGACTTTAATATGTACAGGACTCAATAGAAACAGAAACAGAAGCAAATCAGGGCATGGCAGAAGGAGTCTGGACACAAAACAGAGGCAAGGGAGAAACAGGAAACAGGAAACTATAAGGACAGAGGACAGGAGCACCAAGAGGAGACAGACAGACAGAGGAACCCAAGAGCAGACAGAAAACAGCAGCACACACGGTGGATAGACAAGGAACAGAAGGGGAGAGGAAGAACTAGGAAAATATTTCAGGGCTTATTCCTGACATTACTTCCACTCTCCAGGGGAGATACTTGCACTCTTGGGTTACAGTTTCAAAACCACTATTTAACCCTTCAAAGATCTCTTTCATTGAACGTAGCTCTGTGTTGGTGGCAACTCCTCTCCTTAGAGGCTTCCAGCTCACTAACATGCTGGTGAACTTTCTTCTGAGAGGTTTCCAGCACTGTGCAAAGACTGTCAATTTCCTCCAGAGAGATTTCCAGCACTGTGTTCATTTTATCATTGAAGCTCTGGTCCTGAGCCGCCTTAGTGTATGCGTTCTCCCGCTTACTTGATATGATAAACATGTCACTCTCCAACTGATACTTTTCTCCTGGAGTACACACTTAGCAATTTCTGTGGACAGACACTTTTGTAGTGAAGCCTTGGCCTCTTGCTCTTTATCAAGTCGTCCATAGAGGCAATCAATCTCATTCCACACAGATTGAAGTGCCTGAGTTAAGGCATCTTTAACTTGGTTAAAGGTGTCCCCTTTCTTTTGCACTATTCCTGGAACGATTCTGTGAGTTGCCTTAGGCTGCAGCATATCTCTGATCCCTTCTAATGAAGATTTTTCTGAGGTTGAAGGATCATCTTTAATACCTTATGGAGTTTCCACTATAACCGGAGAACTTTTCTTCTTTTTTTTTTCTCTTTGCTTTGAGAAGCTCTGAAAAATCAGTGGTACACATTTATTCATTTATTGCTCAAGACTGTTTTCAAACTGGGAGCCATAGTTCCAGACATAGGGAATGTCAAACTCCCCAAGAAAACCAGTAAACAGGAAATTCGTTTTTAAAGCAGAAGCATAGGAATGAACAACAGAGATAGACATAAACATTACAGACATAAAGGGAATGGGGGTATGATATGAAATGTGCAGCGTGGGGAAAGTAGTATTCCAACTCCTGAGTCTGGAGGGGTGGCTGATGGAGAAACCACCATAGAAGAGTGCAACAGGAGAAGGGGTGACTTAGGGGATGAGGCAGGTTTCTATAATGGCTTGAAGGTTGAGAGAGTTGGAAATGAATACGCCCTGTATTGCAGTAAGTTTGTTGTATACAGATTGTGCGTTCCATAAGGCACAGAAAAAGGTAAAGGAAAGGAGATTTGAAGTGATCAGCAGTGCATGGTGAGAAGGAAACTTTGAGGTTTGGTGTTGAACATGAATGGATTGGTTTGGGGATAAGGCCAGGATTGGAGGACATGTCACCACAGAGTAGGAGTAATATTAAGTAGAAGAAGAGAGTGTAGGATAGGTAGTTGCTGAGTATTTTATGGTGATGGAGTTGTGGCATAAGGAGCAGATGGGGTTGATGGCTAGAGAGTGAGGGAGATGACATTAGGGAATGGGAAAATTGAGTAGCGTTTAGGTATGAGTCTGTGGGAGCTACGAATGGAGGCAAAAGTGCAAGTGAGTGAGCAGAGGCAGATAGGGGAGAGCAGAGTAATGGTGGTCCAAAGCTGTGAGGTGGTTCAAGTCCTAACTTACAGTAACATAAAGCAGTTGTTTTTCCAGATGGCATGTGCCTTGCATGAACAGCAAATGTGTGCCTTTTAGCTACTGCCAAAAGTGTGCTGCTTTAGGGAGTGCCAGGGTGTGTTAAGAGGTTGCAGAGGAAATTGGAGGATTACATAGTTTAGAGAGGAAGGTGTGATGAGTGTGTGCAAACAAGTATTGGGAGAGACTGTGGTTGGAGGGTGGGGAGGTGGGAAGGAGTTAATGGTGCAGGCTAACAAGTGTAGAATGGAAGTGGGAAGAATTGATCTCACCATAAGCTACAGAATTTAATAATATCCTTGTGCAGATGAAGTTGCTGAATTATCCAAACTGCAGTCTACCTTTAATCTAACACCTGTCAAACTCCAATCTTCACTTAAAGCTGCTCACTTTAAGATTTCAAATCTTTAAGACATGCTATGCCTAACATCTTGTATGCTTCCACAAACAAGCTTCAAACTTCTACTTCTAAACCGTC